>NC_063196.1:19444342-19536842 GCF_017589495.1 Alosa alosa
ATAGCCTAAAGTGTGTCGTCTCCACAGCAAGTATGTGTCCTAATAATTTCCATCATAGCGACTAGGATAGTGAAATGATTTCACTAGCTATACATTTATTAGTTTCTTTCAGTTTATCCATGCTTTTTTTGAACGTGTAAATCGCATAGAATATGTAGGCCTATATCAACCGTAGGCCTACACACTTGATCGCTATCACATAGCTGAAACCTTTTTTAAAAATCTATCTCCTGCCAGCAGGGGGTGCTGCAGCACCCTCAGCACCCCCCTTCCCGCACCCTTGGACTTGTCTCCACTTTGTACTGCTTGACAAGCTCAGTTGTGTCTTTATGGGTGAATCATACCCATACCCTCCAACAGATCTACTAAACCCTCTGTCCTCTCATCTGTGAAAGGCTTTTTGAGAAGGTAAAGGTTTCTGTTAGTTTCTTTCATTAAGTCATTGATATTTGTGGGGGCAGCTGTGGACTACTGGTTAGCACTTCGGACTTGTTACCGGAGGGTTGCCGGTTCGAACCCCCGACCAGAAGGCACAATTTTAGGCTTGCACTACCTACAGGCTTAGGTGATTTTTGTGTACTGTTACACCCTTAATTCCATAAATTTCTAAGTGTCTAAATATGGACATTACTTGGAATTACGCTCAAAAAAATCCTGCTTGGAGAATGCGGGCATCGATCCCGCTACCTCTCGCATGCTAAGCGAGAGCTCTACCATTTGATCTAATTCCCCTGGGGTCCTTCACATTCTAGACTGACAGCTGGCAGGGACTTTGAGACACTGTATGGCTTATTATGCTGCCATCTACTGGACAGACAGAAGACTCAATGACCCACCTCTTCATCCATCTGATTTAATTTCAGTCCCTGTGCCCCGTTCATTTCTCCAGGTGAGGATATGGACTCTGCACTGAATTACCGGTACATTTAAAAGACCAATAACTGGAGAATGCAGGCATCGATCCCGCTACCTCTCGCTTGCGCGCCCTGTATCCCGTCAACTTCGCTAAAGTGAGCCCAAAGTAAGCCCACATTAGCCAATCACGTTTTTCCCTTGTGACTTACGTTTGATAAATCACGTTCTTCCCCTGTGGCTTACTTTTCAGCGTTCGGTTCTCACACTTATTCTCAATGTCAGCTATCGCATTGGCCAGTCGCTTTTTTGTGGTTTTCATGGTTATTGTCCTTTATCAATTACAAGGTTATGCTTTTTTAGACATGATGTACAATTATTGGACACATTTCCGGCTACATTCCTAGGTGTTGCCAATGCAGATAGCAATGTTAATGTTCGATAGCATTAGCGGCCAGTAGAGGTGCAATCGTTAAGTCCAACGTGAATAATGAGAAATTCAACCAGCTTTAGTGTATTCGACACATTTGGCTCAATTATTACATGCTAACTAATGAATAATAACCAATGAATGAACTTGTCCTCGTTTTGATGTGTTAAGCAAACAGAAAATTACACCAACTTAATATTTAGTAATAATGTGTTGGGGCATGTAAAGATAAGTATGCTAGGTCTTGGTGCCACATGTGCGAGCATAATGGCGTCTAGTTTGGAATGAACAAAGCACTTGTTGTCGATTATTCATGGGTTTCATCAGGTCCCTTTCAACAGGTGTACAATCAAGCACATTAACGTTCACTTTAGTGTTGGTGCGATTAATACTGTAGATAGATATACTTTATTCTTCCCCAAAGGGAAATTACAGTGTTCCAGCAGCGCAGACCAACACAGCATTTACAGATAGATAGATAGATAGATAAATTACTTAAAAATATTATTTTTCTGCTTAGGGGGAGTCGTTATAAAGTGTTATTGCAGTGGGTAAAAAAGTCTTTCCTGTAACTTTATCTTTCCTTCTTACAACGTAATAGAGTACTCAAGTGTGACGTCACGCTGTCCTGGCAACCGGATTTTCAGTTCTAAACAAACTAAATTAACAAGGGGAAATCCTATGCCACACGAACGTTTTATGGAAAAATTTTTGCAAAATGATTTGCGAGTTTGCTTTACCAATGATGTAAGTAATATTGAGTCGTGTAAACTGCTGTCAGTATGGTGCAGTGCTTCGCCCCTACATGCAGGCATCAGTCAGAGTGTCATACTTGCCGATTTTTTTTTCAGTTTTGTAAATAAATTCCATTTAAAAAAAAAAAAAAAAAGTGTCCGAAGCCACCCCGGTTGACAGTAATAACGTTATGTAATCAGAACAGATTAGGCAAATTTACTGTTACGTTATAAACTTTATCTTTCATACTCGTGCAAACTTTTCCTTTTAATACCCTGGAAAATACATAAAAGCCTCCACATGCTTCGATCTAGTGATTTTCACCTCTTGAAATTGATTTATTCTCGTTTTAAAAGAAAGAACACAGTGAAGCAATGGAAAATGCCATCTGTCATTCGGTTGTTTAGAACTGAAAATCCGGTTGCCAGGACAGGTGACGTTTTCACTCTATTGGTGTAGCCTCCAACTGAAAACACTTTTTTTTGTTTGACTAAGACTTTCAGGGAAGATACACCAGGCGCGTAACTGAAGCCTTCCGTTCGCGGCATTTAGACAAATGGTCTATTTTTTTCCCGAACGTACACGACGCTATTACGGCTGGTGTAGCTTTGTGCCTGGTAGACATAATCGACCATGAACATTTTTTTTCCAGTCTCTAATGGCTCACTGTGATGTTATTAACTCTTGAGAAGTACAATGACTGTCTAGTCAATTAGCCTACAGATAAGTCGTTAGTGGCAGCACTACACATGGTGCTTGATTAATGCACCTGTGGAAAGGGAACTGATGAAACCCATGAATTGAAATTCCTTCACATTATTGAGACCAGTGTTAGCTAGCTGTCTAGTCCTGCAAAATAGGAATGTAGTATGAGGGCAGCATAATTACAATAAATAATGTAATTTATTTTAGCTGTATGAATGGTACCCATGTTGTGAAATTAGATAATCACTGTAACAGAGGTTGCCTCCGCTCATTTAAAAAAAAAAAAAAAAAAAAAAATGCCCACAGATGAATAATGATTTAGCCCCTGGGGGCAGGCAACCTTTGGTACAGTTAAATTGCACTAGTTACACTGCATTACAGTGGAATGTACACACTTGAATAACAGTCTTTTTGTTCTTATTTTTTTTCCATTTAGAACATGTATGCCTACCCATTGACGATTGGAAGTTCTGAAAGGGCTAAGTCGAAAGAGGAGGTGCTAGCGGAGGCCAGTACTTAGGTCACCGACCATGGTGGAGACCCCACTGACCAGTTTCTAGTACTGGCTCACTGCCAGTTTCAGTTTGGCATCTACCAGGGCCAGAGATTTAGATGGCTCCTGGAGAATAGTCTTGGTTATGCACTGTATTTGGTGCATAGTATTTCAAAGGAGAGAGCGCAGGCAACCCCTCTTTCAGAAAACAGCTGTTCCAGCAGTATACTTCTCACATCAGAGAAATCACAGAGGAACTGGAGAAGTATAGTAAGAAGCAGGAAATGCAGGTTAAAGTGCGGGAAACTGGAGACCAGGGGCCTCATGTACAAAGACTTGCGTGGATTTCATACTAAAACATTGCGTACGTGCAAACCTGAAAAGTAGCGTACGCACAAAAAAATCCTGATGTATGAAACTGTGCATACGCAGCATTCCACGCAGCCTTTCTTTGTACATCCTAATTAACGTGAAATTAAGCGTACATGCACGAGCATTACACTCCACCCTCTCTCCTCCCTCAATCACACTCATTTTAATATGCTAACTAGAAGGCCACTCGAGAGCGCAGACCTCCGGCAAGACAAAATGGCCTATCCCGCAATATTAATAACAATGAAAACTCATTTGTGGATCCATTCATACTCGAACCTGCTCCAAAGTTTAATAATTGAAATCATCAAATTAATAAAAAAAAAGTTTATTTCCAGCGAATGCGAGGTAGAAGTGTTTATCCGACGAAATGGCAAGAATCTTACGTCTTTATCATCTGTAATAATAACAACAAAAAAACGGTAGTGGCAGAGCAGTGGCTAGCTATAGGGTCAGAGACCGTGGCAGAATTATTGGTCAGTCTGCAAGTAGGTGACAGGGTTCACATAACTGGGTTTGATGCATTTGAACCATTACAACACAACTGCATTAATTAAAAAAAACATTAAATCAGTCGTGTCCAAGTAGGCTACCACACATCGCGCACTCGAGGTGGAATAAACAAAGTTGATCCAGGCTTAGCGATCAACTAATGTTGTTGCGCTGCATTACCTCTAAGTGTCGCCAACTGATGATACACATTGGAAATGTGCATACGCCAGACAAGAAGTTTGCGTGGAGGACCGCACACTCACGTTCAAGTCAGTCTTCGTACATCTGGACGTGAGCGTGAGAGCGTACGCAGCATTTTTGTGCGTACGCAAACTTTGTACATGAGGCCCCAGGGCTGTTTAATGGTGGAGTTTGGAGATTTCCAAGGCCGCTCCATGAAGGAGGTATAGGAGGACCAGAGCAAGGAGGCCCAGGCCCTCATCAAGTACCTGGTTACAGCAGCTGCCTGGCCCAACACCAACATGGCAGTTTTTAAGGCATACGTCTTGAAGAGATGCACCTTGAAGAGATCTGTAGCCTCCAGCTCCTCTGCACCTCAGTCTGCAGGAATCCAAACTGGTGCATGGAAACCTGCCACTGTGAAAGCGCTGCTGGCGTGTAGCAAAAACTTGTCTCCCTCACAGCTGGCAAGAAAGCTGATGTCACCAGTTAAACCTTCTGAGTAGTGTAGTAAGAAATTTTGGCCTTAAAGGTGTTTCCATTTAAGTGCAGGCTATATTCAACCATTTGCTCTTTTTGGTGTGGTCTGCGTAAAGCTGAAGGAAGAGACGCTGCTGTAAGCAGAAAGTGAAGGAGAGATTTATGAGGTAACAACTGTGGAATTCTATGTTCAAGGTGTTTGCACAGCCATGCTGAGTGTGTAAGTGTGCAGTCCTGCTGTGTGTGTATGTGCCTTCATGCTGAGCGTGTGAGCGCAGCCTTGTGTGTGTATGCCATGCTGTCTGGATGTATGTGTGTGTGTCAATGCTGTGTATGTGTGTAACATGGCTGAGTGTGTGTGTGTCCTCGAAGGAGGCTGGGTAGGCCTCCTCTCGACGGCTGGCGCCCTAAGACCTTATTTACTGTCTTGGGGTCAATCTTGACTGAATTCCATGGGCCTTGGTCGTTATGGGATACAGCCTTATAGATATGGTTGACTCTTTGGGTAACTATGTCGTAAACAAGTTTACGTACCATTAATGGGGATGTCATGTCTTGTCTGACCTGTCAGCGAGGTATAAAAAGTGTTTCCCTGTTTGTAACATCAGACTGCGTCTGTTAGCAACACGACGTAGGTCTCCGGATTCGTGAATAAAGCTTTCTGAGATTTCTGACTTGACTCCTGGCTGACTGAGACTTCATTTCTGAAACAATCCCTAGACAATTTCAGTTCCTACAGTAGGAGTGAAGTATTAATTTCTCCTACAGCAGTTCTACATGTATAGCTTTACCATAAAATGAATTATAAGTAATGCAATTCTTATGCTAAGAGCCAGCTCCACTTTAAAGAATAAAAGCCTAATAGTTTTAACATTTCTTCTCCAGGGACTTCTGAGGATGACGATGAAGAACTGGTATCTTCTGCATCGCAATGTGAAGCACAGCTAAATACAGGTGTGGCATATGACACAAATGCCAATATTATTTTGTGTAAAATTTCTACATTTTATATTTTACTTTACAATACAGAATTAGATCACATTAACTGGAAGGCATTCTTTGAGTGCACTTCTTCAAAAAAAAGTGTACACTGGGCTGTTTCTCCATTTTCTTCTGTAGTATTTCTGCACTGTGCCTGTTTATGGGCTGAATTTATGGCATATAATATGGTGCCTGTTTACTTTGTTTCTCCTTGATTAGCTCTTGCAACGACTGCATTTAGAGGCCTGTGCTGATCCCCCTCCAGTAGCGATGCCAGGTCTTGTTGTTTATCAGCCACCAGCTGAGCTTCCCAGTCACTGAAAGGATCAGCTTCCACCTTTCCAGCAGGAGTGGATTCGGCACACATTATTCAAGGCCAACCCACGAACCGGCAAGCCAGAGCTAATGGACCAGCTGAAGCTTTGGTGCCATACCTCCTCAGTCCCTTCTCATTCACACCCTGCCTCCCGCCTCTCCTGACCACTTCTTCTGTCGGCCGCTGTTCTTATGGATGCCCCATAAGATGTGGCAGTTTCCTCTTGTCTGTCTTCGTCCAGCCTGTGGCAAGCACCGACTAACAGCAGCAGGACTGTATACCGAACAGTGCGCAAGGTGTTGGACATTGACGGGTGGTATGACCTTGCAACTGAGTATCTTGAGTGCAACCGCTGCTCAAAAAAGTATGCTGCTTGGTCCGAGGACATCTTAGGACAGCTGGATATGGGCCACCGCAGCCAGTTTCCAGCTTTGCTAACATACAGGTAATTCATAATGGAGGTCACTTGTTAGTTGCTTTTATTTGTGTGGTTTGTGTTATTTTTTTTAGACATTACACTCTTCACTCTTCTTTCCTTAGATACACATGTGACATCCGGGTACTGAGAATGATGAGGGAGAGGACAATGGGCAACAGTGTGACTCAACTGTACAAAAAGCTGCTGGAACAACACAGCGAAGCATGGATGCAGCGTGTCCTTCAGTACCTGACAGCTTGTGAACCGTTTACAAGATTGTCTGCTGTGCATCCCCCTGCATTCGCTGAGCCTCCCCTCTTGCCTGATCTTCCCAAACCCAAGTGGCTGTTGGCTGTGTATGCCAGGGATGTACTAGGTCGACTGCATGAGGTGAAGGCCAAAATAACCTCCATCTTTGGCTCTGTCCTCAAGATGGACTACACAAAAAAAGTCACCAAGAAACTTGCTGGTGCTGCTGCAGGTACAGCTGCTTGGTGCACTAATGTGGGAAATGAGCACGGTCAAGTTTTAGTTTCGGTCCTAACAGCCGGTGAGGGACAAGCACTGGACGCTATGTCAGCTGGCCTAATGAAGCGGTTCAGGGAGGCAGGACAGGCAGCGCCCAAAATAATGTACGTGGACAGAGACTGCTGCAGTCAGCATGGCCCTTGTCGGGTGAAGGCCATGTTTTCAAGGGCTTGAAGTGCGCCTTGATATATGGCATTTCATGCGGCAGTTTGCTGCAGGCATCACAACGGAGGCTCACTTTCACGTCCACGTGCATTTTTGAGTGGGATCCGGAGGATGTTGCTGCTCTTCGCCGTGCGAAAAAAAAAGAGTGGGAGCTGACTACGAGGGTCGGCCACATCTCTGAGGAGGCGGTGACTACACGTATTACCCAGAGGGAGTTGGCGCTGCACTGCAGGAGGAGGACCATCAGACTGATTGGGTCACTGATCAGTCTGTTTGACAGTGTAAGTGGGAAGGACACTCTAGGTGTTCCTCTGCTGGACCACGAACATATTCAGAATATATGGCAGGAGAAACATGTGGGCTGTACCCAAGACCCAGAGAGGACCTGCTCAACAAGAAGACAGGCACCCTGAAGAAAGGCGGTGTGGAGCTGTGCTGCTACAGGTGTGCCTGTGGCTCTACCTCCCAGGAGAAACACGTGGGCTGTACCCAAGACCCAGAGGACCTGCTCTACATTAACTCATTGAGTGCCAAAAACGTAATATTATGTTTTTAGCTTTTTTTTAAATTACGACACTCTAACACACCTTATATGTGATTTTGGGAACTCTGTGATGAATGGAAATGAAATATATGACGATCGAAAACTCATGAAAACGCACAATCTGGACATTTTATCTGGACATTTTATCATAACTCGGTTGCCGCTTTGGGTCGAATCAGTGACGCATGCACGTCAGGTCTGATCACTTCCCGGAGAGTTTACAGGCAACACTTAATATTTCATGATAGACGTTATATCTCCATTTCTAGTAAAAAACAGCGATTTTGATGAAAACTAGCCACTGTTTAGCTTGGGATTGCTCAGGAACAGAGGCGTGTAGAAATACACGGTTTGCACCCACTGAGAGCTTAAAGTCTCACCTTTTAAACGAGCCATTGTATGTGTTCATAGCTATAACACAGAATATGCTGTGGCTGTACAAAAATCATCAACAATGGTCTAGATTGCTGGCACTCTAGGTCTAGGACAAAGCTTCCGAAAACAGCTTGGCATTCAATGAGTTAAGACAGGCACCTGGAGGTTGCAGATCGATTTTTCAATAGCACCATCAAAACAGATGGAAATATCCTTGGCAAGCTAACGACTCTAGCAATGCTAACGTTGGCAACATACAGTATCAACATTACTATCCAGAAACGGCATATTATTACATCAAGACGAGAAAATAGCACAAACTATCCAAAATAAGCTGATTCATTAGTTGGCATCTAATTGAGACAAATGTGTCTACACAAAAGCCAGTTGGATCCGTCATCATTCACATAAACGGATTTAGCGATAGCACCTACTGGCTGCTAATGCTATCGAACAATGACATTACTGTTTGCCTCGGCAACACCTAGGGATGTAGTAGAAAATGTGTCCGATAGTGGTACATCGCATCTAAAAAAGCATATCTTACCTTATGATTGATAAATGGAAGAAAACACCAATTTGACTGGCCAGTACCCGATCGCTGCCATTGATAAGAATTCATGGGTTTCATCAGGGCCCTTTCCACAGGTGTATGAAATCAAGCACCTTGATTAAGAATGCAGACTGCATGATGCTTGATTAATACACCTGTGAGAAAAACACATTAACCACCTGAACATCAAATGTAAGAAAAACGTTTTTGCTGTAGAACTTTGATGGCTGGACGTATTTAAATGATCTAGGCATCAATTTGTATGTATTTTGACGTGGCAAATTAAAATGATGCAAAGAAGAAAAAAAACAATTGCGAAGCTAGTTTTGAAGATAGCGACCAAAAACTCGAATATCGTTTATTGTAGCTCACTCTCAAATATCGTTTATCCTCTTATCTCTCTCTCTCTCAAATATCATTTATTTTCTTTCTCTCTACAACATAATTTATTACCTCTCTCTTGGATACAGCGTCGGCGTCATGGGCAGGCCTTAGGGGGCCAGGCCTGCCCAAACAGACCAATGTGCCCCCCCAACTGAGATCTCTCCCTGACATGAAAAAACCCATCTAAATATTATTACGGCTATGATCGAAATTAAATCCATATTGAACACTAGGCAGCTTGGATTCTATGGACTTCGTTTTCACCTCAACGAAGGAACCAATCACTGAACGAAGGGAGGTCAGCAAGACGATGATGACACACCGAAGCCATTATGTGCTATGTGCAGTACAGACGCATTTGATAGACATTCGGAGCGCCCAATAAACGGCTCTGGGCATTCGTAAACCACGTTTCAAATACGAGAAAATGAATGTCTAGTTCCCAGACCATCAATGAGATGTGGTCTGACGTTAGCCAGGCTAGATGTTGACCACTTAGCCTACTCAATATGAAACATGACATTGACTGACTTGTGTCAACTATGCTTCTGTTGATTGTGTGCGCAAACTGCGTGATGAAGAGGGATTCTGCATACTCAGACACCGTTGCAGCGAGTGCCACCAATACACACCAAATGACCATAAATCTCGACCAGTAGGGTTTTTTTGACACTGCTGCATAAGAACTTCAGTAACAGGTCTCACAATAGATCCTAGATCTCGCAGTTCTGATCGCAGGATGACGCAAGCTGAATGCATGAGTTGCAAATAAATGACAGAAACTGTAAATAAAGGGCCAAACTGACATGTTGCATTTCCTATATTTTCCAACATTGTCCAGTGCTAATAATAAACTTAAAGGAAAATTACGGTTTATAGCACTTTAAGGCCCTTTTCTGGTTTGTTTTGGATGAACTAGAGTGGTGGACACCGAAATTTTGACGATTGGTCCTGACTGCTCAGGCTGGCTGCCAACAGGCATACTGTAGTACTCAAACATGTCCTAAAACAACCCTTAACGTTCATTTTCAAAACTGCAACTCACCGAGTGGTTAGTGGTGTTCGTTGATGTTCCAAAACAAGTAGCGTAGCGAAATACATGTCTGTATTCATTCCATACATCAAGATATTTACATCCAGTCTTTTCTAGTAGGTAAAGCAACTTCCTGACTATAAACATGCCAAGTTTCAAAGCTCTCAGAGCTTGTGTGATTGATCTGCACTAATTTATATGCCTTAACTCCAATACGGACAGGTTATATTTTAGTCCTTTTTTGGTTTTGGGGTGTATAACAATATCTGTTATTTTAACAATATCTGTTCATTTAACAATCTTAGCAGTACAATATTTTTACCCAAGAATCCATTTCATATATGGGAGACCTTAGAGATGAAGAAAAACATTGTTAGGTTTAGTTCTACCTCCGGTAGGGGTATCTCAAAAACTAAAGCCCTTTCTGACCATTTGTCACTAGCCTATATAGGAAGAAACCTCGAGCAGATCCACGACTCAAGGGCCTGACCCATCTGCCTAGGGTCAGTTACAGGGCTGTAAGGTTTCTATAGAGTGTAGGGATGATTGGGATTAGCTAGGCTGCGCAGGCCAGGAATCCGGTCAACGGGGCAACAGGCGATAGTAGGGCAGTCATAGGGATGTGTTCCAACACAGGGATGACGTCGCTCCTTGGAATTCCAGCCATTCCAGGACCTCTGTTAGCCGTCAACAAACAAACACTAATGAGGCTTCAATGGTTAACAGGCACAGAAATAATGCTAGGCTTGAAAACAAACTTTCCTAAATGATGAAATTGAGATCGCAGAATACAAGTCACTCGTCGTCTTGGCTCGTCTTTCCCAGTGACTCGTCGTTTGGAACTGGACTTCCCACAGCAGCGGCAGTAGACACGCACACACAACAGAAAGCAACAAGTGGAAAAAAACTAACACTGGGTTTAGAGTTGGGTGTTAGTAAGGCACAGTAAGTACATGAGAAGCATACTGAACATCACAAAACACCACATCAAAAAAAATTCTTGCATCACATAACACCACACTCCCCAAACACCCAGCTGCTCGCACACGCTTACCTATGCCCACCCCAACAGTGAGGGGCCCAGGCCGCTACGTGTTTAGCTCCCATACCCAGACCCCACCCCATAGGGTGAGCCCTGGCAGCCATGCACAAAACAGCACATACAAAAAAAAAAACAAATCTTCAATCACATAACACCTCAACCCTCAAACACCCAGCTGCTCGCACACGCTTACCTATGCCCACCCCAAAAGTGAGGGGCCCGGGTTGCTACGTGTTTAGCTCCCATACCCAGACCCCACCCCACAGGGTGAGCCCTGGCAGCCATGCATGAACAGCCAGGCATCTATCTCTGCACAGGAGCTCTGAAGACCAAGGGCATATGACGATAATTCACACAAATACACAAAAAAAGTTGCTTAGTGATCCTAGGAGCCATGGCAATGCTAATAGGGTAAGTCAGAGCTAGCTATGAACAGAAGGGGAAGATCCATAATGTTATCTGAGAGGGGGGGGTCCAGAAAGTAAATAAAAATGAATAATAGCATCTCGATAGCATCAGTAGCAGACACATTCAGCTAGCTATACATCTGGAAAGGTCATACCCAAGTCAAGTTCAAAACCTTTTGCTGTCCATGAATGATAGTGCGAGGGTCTATAAGGGCTATATAACCTACAACTGCAGAAGGAGAAATCACTTAGATTCGGGGCATGTGGAGAGTTGCGCCTACAATTCTGGCATGCTAATAGGGCAAGTCATAGCTAGCAACACGGCACCAAAATTGCTGGCGGTCAGCCTGCCCTCGCAAATTAAGTGCCAAAGGCTGTTGGTGCTCTGGCCGACTGTGGCAGCCTGCACAGCATCCTGCTGCTGGACAGTGAGCATATATGTTGTGATCAGGTTTGATTGATCAAGAAAAGGTCAAAATGGAGGTATGCAACTAATGTAAATGTGTGCATGTTATCATTGCCATTGATGATGTAATCATTAGCCTAAATTGTCTTTAATCTGAAAACAGAAACTGGAAACCAAACATGACCAGGTAACAAAAGCGCACCGTTCTGCCCACTTAGTTTGAGGTTGCCAATAAACAACAAGGTCAATAAGACATAATATGCTGTAAGTGGTCCAGGTCACAAAAGCGCACCGCTCTGCCCCGTTGAGGTGCATCTGGAATGGCCAGAGAGCCCTGGTTCGGATGCTGGGAAATTATGGAACGCACAAATAAAGCTGTGAGGTCCTCCGGCAGAGCAAGGGAACTTCCTTAGGGCTCAGGTTCCAAGAGCCACGCCATCACGCAGGAAGACCCCTGGAGTGCCTCCCTCAATGACCTGAAATCATCCTCTGTTGGCTCTCGACTCGATACGTCTGCACGAAACCGCCAGGTGAATTTTCTGTTACCGCTTTCACACCTTTAACGACACCGGTAAAGAAAAAAACTCACGTGCACACACAGAGGTGTAACCGGCTAAACGTGCTGTAGTGCATATGCCAGACCAGTCGATGGCGCCGGCCGTGCAGAAGCTTCACGTTTAATCTGCGTGAATCGCATAGAAGAAAACATTGTTGAAACAGTTTGTTAAGCAGTCGCATGAAATATGGAGACAGACAATTTGGTTTTCAATTCAACTGTTAAACTAATAATGTTAATTTTCAAGGTATGTGACTGCTATGTGAAATTTCAAATGCTTAGCCTATGCATTGCATTAGGTCTGAGCACCACTGGAGAAAACAAACTAAAAAAAACAAACTGAAAAACTTAACTAAAATTAAGATAATGTGTGCTTCTAACTTAGCCACAAAAGGCTGCTAGGCTACACTGTGCACATAAATCATGACAGGGGAAAGAAAAAACATTTTTAATATGATAAATAAATGGTTTGGTTTGTTTTGACAAGCAGCGTGTCAGATCGAGTGCCGTGGCTGAGTTGAGAGGTGGGGCTATATAGTCATAAAGTTGTCGGCTTTGCACCTACAGGCGTCTACACGGCGAAAGTTAGCCGGCGGTTTCAAAAACTCTCGGTTACAGTCTCCTAAACTGCCGGCGACGTGTACACGCAAGGTGTAACCGATAACAAAACCTCACCGGTTTCACAAAAACCAGCGTCGTGTACACGGCCCCTTAGAGGGTTAAAATCATTGTGTGGGTAGAGCTCATTCTCCGAATGCTGCTCCTTTGTGGTCTTTGCAGCTTTCCATGAGCATTCCGCGTTGGTGCGGCTGAAATTCCGGTAGGCAAAGAGGGCCAGTGCTGCACCATGACTGCACTTTGCTGCACCACGGGGACACTCACAGGTAGGTTGCAGGTGGCTGGCGCGCGCGCTACTTCCACACAAACCATGTGGTGTCCAAGTGTACTATAATCAAAACTCCTACACACGGTAAAAGGTTATGGCAACACTTTGTGCCACAGAGGAGCAACTGTTCATGGCCTGAGGACTGATGACCAATGGTTTCTGAATACAAAGAATTTTGGAACCACAAACAACCACTGGAACAACACTCCTTCCCTTCAACAGAGCGGTAAACACGGTACCAAAATTGCTGGATGTCAACCTGTCAGCTTGCACAGCATCCCGCACCGAAGGTCAGCTTATATAATATATACACATGAGCACTAGAGACCACCAACACTTCCCTCTGCCTGTGGGAAAACAACAACCTGTCCAGGCTGCCAGCCACCTTTTAAAAGAGTCACCAGTTAAATATCAAGATAATGAACAGCAGGGGGCTTCTCTGAACAGCAGTACGTGCAACTTTACATATAACTGGTGATAGGCTCAACCCTTGTTGGAAATGGCACGAGCAGACACGGGAAGAATCAGTGGGTTTCCGGTCAGCACGTCTGTTGGCAGAAGCACATTTTGTGTAGATTCTGCATGTGTAGATTCTTAAATTGGACTAGCATTCAAATCTACATCAATGGAAATAAAATCATTTTTTAACAAAGGCTGGCTTCTCTAAGGTGTTCTTGTAGCATGCTTTTAAAGGCAAAGGAGCCCCCCTTGGCTTAAAAAGTGTTTTACTAAAAAAGATGGGGAAAACAAATAAGTATATGGTACTTTCTGGATTATCTGTTACCCATTTTCTGAAGCCAAGCATTACACTTCAATACATTTTGCTGCCTGTGCTAGGATCTTAACAGCAGTCTTATATCCTATAGCCATTAGAAATGGGTTGGGCTGAGCTGAAACGCACTCCTATAAACCAGAGCGGGAGGGGTGCAACAGAACTTGGTGCTGTCGATAGCTAGCTACTAGCCGCATACTATAAACCAGAGCGGGAGGGGTGCAACAGAACTTGGTGCTGTCGATAGCTAGCTACTAGCCGCATAGTTTTACTTGCAGCTGTTCAGATACAGACATTCAACTCGCCTTAAATCAGAGTACGATTTCTAAAAAAACAAAACCCGATGAGGTATAATCCTGTTTAAGTTAAACACAGTTCAAGAGGATGTACCTAAATTTCCAAATTCTTCTTTTCCGCACGTTTTGAGGGAATCGGTGGAAGGTACAGCCCGCAGGACCTCCAACAACCTGGCGCGTAACAGCAAACCATGATTTAGCTTCGTTAAAACGAGCAAGTAAGAATGCGTGCTACAGAGCGCCAAAGAACATGAAACGGGCAAAAAAATACAGAGTATTCTAAAAAAATAATATAATAACTAATATAACCAAAGTAGCCAATACAGCTAGGTTGCAGCGAAAGCTAACACTAGTCCTCGTGCTGGTTAGCACAACCCTCGTGGCTTTGTTAAGTTAAGGGTTATGCACTGGATTTCTAATATATCAAAAAATTACTACTAGATTTATACCATATATATATATATTACTATTACTATATATGAACTATCTACTACTACTACTATCTAAAATGCAAGCAATCGAATATCTCAATAAGATACAACAAACTCTCTACACAGTCAAACCAAAGTTAAGTCGTGTTGAAAAGAGACTGAATCTTGCTAACGATTTACTTTTATAGACCACTGAAATCACGCGTGAAACACACGTAAAAATGACCATCACGTTAGGTTAACGGCACTGACAATCAAAAAATCCAGTGGAAACTAGATGGCAGAAGTATGTAGGCCAATCTGCCCACCATTTTTTTCTACTTTGCCACCTACAGTTTGACAGGTATGATGTTTCGAAACGCCATGTTATTTCCCATAGACATTCGACGCCCGGAAGTTGGATGGATACGGAAGTTACGGAGGCAGGACTTATTCTGGAGAGGTCTATTGAAATACATGGGGATGGGCAGAGTTACACATTGTACTGCAGCCAGCCACCAGGGGGCTCTGGACTAGCACTCGCATCACTTTAAACAGACAGAACACTGTCCAGTTCTATATATTTTCCTAGCGTTCATGGGCTTCGGAAAAAACTTATTCCAAGTGAAAACATCATCATTCCGCGTCATTCACGTCACGTAATGTGTGAGTCAGAGGTCGGAAACTGGGGCTAGATTTTGCTAACAGAGTAAGGGGCTCGTCATCACTTTTGTCGTCACGTTGTAGTTCGTTTGTAGTCCATGTGACCTTTCATGTCATACAGTTTTAATGTGAACTTGGGAATTTGCCGTTTTTGTCACTTGAAAGCTGCATATCTTTCCTTCACAAGCGTCTTACACTATATTTTAAGCAAATACAGTTGTTTGTTTAGAATTTGTGAGTGTATGTTTTAACCTTTGTTGTGGCCATCCGTGTTTGTGACACATTCCGACGGCAAAGCACATGAACACTTGCTGTCGAAAAACAAAGTAGCCATGGGGGCGGTCCTTGTCATTCTGAAGTGCCCTGAATGCACCAACAGTCTATGGTCTCCTCAGATCAGCGTCTCGTTCAGACGAAACAGGAAGAAGGCTTCGTGAGTTGAGTGGAGCGTCTTTGGTGTACAGTCTCTTTAGCTCAGTGGGTTTGTTTGTTTGGGTTTAAAGACCAGTGGTCGGGAGGAGGAGGAGGAGTGAGACAGGAACGGATAAGAGGTAGCGATAACCTTTCAAATTCCACAAATCATCTTATGTTTTAAGCATTTTATTTCTTGGTAGTTGTGAAGTTATCTCCAAGTTAATTATGGCATATCATGACATTATCGTTTTTTAACACCATCCAGTTAACGTTAGCTAGCGTTAACCTTAGCTATCTGTCTTATGTTGAGCTAGCTCTAAGCTAGAACGAGCAAAATTGATTAAAAACGCATCGTAGTTTCGCAATGTGCAAACAGCCATATTTTACCATCCAGACGACGACCAGTTGCCATCATGCGATCGATTGTTTTGTTTCAAATCAGCACAACGTTGGCTTATCTGGCACCAAGGTTGGTTGTTTGATTGGTGAGAATGTTTTGTATTGTAGTCATTAGCAACCTAGCCAACCCTGTACACTAACTCATGACTCCAACCCAATGCCTTGAAGCTATGTTCGCTTCCTGGATTTAAAGGATGACCATTGCCTATCTGCTCAACATATATTTGATAAAGGTGTTTGTGTAGATAATGTTTACGAAAATGACAAGGACGCCTATTGTTGTAAGCTTATTAGCCTTAAGCCATAGCTAGCAGGAGGACCCATACACACAGCAGCCTGTTAACAGGATGTCTGTTCTCTAGAGATTTGTGAAAAGGAGGCATTAATGTAGAACTAGGCGAACTCTCATTTTCAGGCGTGGTATCGTTAAGGGCACCCAGTAAACTTCAACACGAACAGCTGTGCAAATTAAAATAGTTTCTTTCTAACTACACGTTACTCGCTTGGCTTGCTAGGCGGTGTTGTTTTGATTTTCAAAGCATAAGCTGTTGCTTTTTAGTTGAGGTGGTAGATCATATTTGGCGTGCGCATAGTGTCAGCTGAGTGTCAGCCATCAATTCAACAGTGTCATTCAACGATTGTAATCGCCGAGATAGTCAGTTTTCATTCATTTAATAATATTCAGGCTGACATTACGCAGAGCTTCATCCAGACCACAGATCATGGGTACAGAAGTACAACTATTGGTTGTAACCACTCCTTGGTCTGCTTTTGAAAAATCTAATAATGGGCATTGCTGCAGCTTTGAATGAGCAATATACCTTCAATCTTTTGTTGTATTGTAGCATTTTAAGGTTCTGTGAACCCTAAAGGTGACGTGGAAACTACTCTACAGTTCCTCCATAGTGTCAAGAGATAGATGATGTGAGTTCTGAACGGCAGCTGGTGGACTGTGGACCATCATGGAGGCCCGGTTTGGCCCCGTGGTGTTCAGCTCTCGGTTTGATTCTGGGAACCTGGCCAGGGTGGAGAGAGTGGACCGGGCTGGATCAGATGGGGAGCCCGCTGCCAACGGCAACAATGGCTCGCTCTCCACTCCAGACTATGAGTTCAACATCTGGACCAAGCCTGATTGTGGAGACACAGAGTTTGAGAACGGCAACCGGTGAGTGGCAACTGGTTACATTGCAGAATGACACAGAAGTTTCCATTGATATTCTGGCATTTTTGAGATCCCAATTAACAGCATTTGTATCTGACTTTGTCATGTAATTACCTCCCTACCGATAGTTTTAAGACCGGTCACATTTGGTGCCTGGAATAAGAGTGCTTTCTGATCTTTTCAGGTCATGGTTCTACTTCAGTGTGCGGGGTATCGCCCCAGGAAAGTTACTGAAGATTAATGTGATGAACATGAACAAGCAGAGCAAGCTGTACTCCCAGGGTATGGCCCCGTTTGTACGCACACTGCCCGTCAAGACGCGCTGGGAAAGGGTTCGGGAACGGCCCACATTTGAGGTACGCCAGCGCATACCCCACTTCACCTCACCCCACTCCTCTCCTCTGCTTGAGTCATTGGATGATATCATCTGCTTCAATCTCTTTGTTTCAGCTTTGCCTAATTTGCTTAGTCAGGCTCAGTGACTGATTCTGCTCCTCAGTCAGAACCTATTATGTCTAATACTGGGGTGTGTGGACTGAGAACTTGTGTAAGGATGGTGACGGTCAAAGCTGAGTGGATGTGTTTCTGTGGTTTCCCCCAGCTGTCAGAGAATCAGTTCACCCTGTCCTTTGTCCATCGCCTGCTAGAGGTGCGTGGTGCCACCACCTTCTTTGCCTTCTGCTACCCCTTCTCTTACGCCGAGTGTCAGGACATGCTGCAGCAGCTGGACCAAAGGCTGCTTAGCACCACCCATTCTCTAGGACCATGCAGGTACACACACACACACACACACACACACACACACACACACACACACACACACACACACACATACAGATGCGTTATTGCTAGGTTATGATAATGTTATGGATGTTTGAGGCTTGGTGGGTTGTGCCTTTCTCCCCAGTCCTGTTGACTCTGTGTATTACCACCGTGAGCTGCTGTGCCACTCTCTGGACGGGCACCGTGTGGACCTGTTAACGGTGTCCTCCTGCCACGGCATCCAGGAGGACAGAGAGCCCAGGCTGGACAAACTTTTCCCTGACCACAGCACTCCCAGAGCGCATCGCTTTGTAGGGAAAAGGGTATGAGCACATATTATGTAGTTTTTCATGTGTAATTTAATTCTGTAATTGTATGTAAATTATTTTTTTTAAAAGGAGGATGTTTGAATGATGCTTGTATCACATGCATATCAAAACTGGATCTTGGAAATTGTCATTGTACGGTACATGTGAATTTAATTAAGGTAGATTGTGAAGTTGGACATTTTTTACTTCCATCAGACACTGTGAGCATCTCTACTGTATAATCTCTCCATGCATTAGTGACATTTCACTCTGTGTTGTCGTGTATCTGAACATCCCAATGTGCTTGGATCATATTGACCACTAATAGCTGGGGTTTTGATTGTGGTGTGTCTGTGGGGTTTGTCAGGTGTTTTTCCTGAGTAGTCGAGTGCATCCAGGAGAGACGCCGTCCAGTTTTGTCTTCAACGGTTTCCTGAAGTTTATCCTCAATCCGGATGACCCGCGGTCCCAAATACTGCGCAGGATGTTTGTGTTCAAACTCATTCCCATGCTCAACCCTGACGGGGTCGTCAGAGGTCACTACAGGTCAGTCAAGGGGCCAAAGGGCAATGTGATGCTCTCCTTCATGAATGTTAAATGAATTTTCTGGTTTCCTGGACAATGATTAACCCACAGGAAGAGTTGATTAAGTAGGTTAATGTGCATTGGTGATCTGTCCATGTACCATGCTTACACATGTCATTACAACACTGCCCATACAAGAGCAGATGAGGTCACAGTACAACATTTTGCTATATCACATTTCAGATATTCTGTGTTCTTTTAGCCCAAGGCAAGGCTGTTGTGTAATGTGAAGCTTGACCCAGATACACAATCTGGAGTGACCTAAAGAGAGCCACTCAGGTGTTGATGTCATCCGTTCTCCCTTCAACAGGACAGACTCCCCGGGGTCAACCTGAACAGGCAGTACTTGTGCCCAAGTCCCGAGCTGCACCCCTCCATCTACGGGGCCAAAGCCCTGCTGCTCTTCCACCACCAGCACAACCGCCTGGGCCCCTCAGCCGCCCTGCTGGAAGCCCTCCAGCACCCAGGGCCCCCTCAGTGCCAAGATCTCCAACCTGGCCAACACCCACCCAGGTCCCGGGCCCGGGCCCAGCCCCTGCCCCTGCCCCGGGCCCAACCAGCCCAGCGAGCTGGAACGGCTCAACCGGAGGAACGAGGCAGAGCGCAGCGGGGATGGGCTGGCCATCACCATGCCTGGCCTGCCCATGCAGCTGGAGGCCGAGGGCGAGGCGGGCAGCTGGGAGAAGGACACCGTGGAGCGGGAGGAGGGGCCCTGTGACGAGAACGAGGCGGTGGCCAACCCCGGGGCTCCTGCACCCCAGGGCACGGCTCCCATGGAGCAGATCCCGCCCCAAGAGAGCGGCGTGGCCTATTACGTAGACCTGCATGGCCACGCCTCCAAGCGGGGGTGTTTCATGTATGGGAACAGCTTGACTGATGAAAATGATCAGGTGTGTGTGTGTGAGTGCATGTGCGTGTCTGTGTGTGCATGTATGTTTGTGTGGTTGGCTAATATGCCCTAGTTTCTATTATCAGGAGGTCTATTTTTAGTAGTTTGAATTAATGTTTAGCAGCTGTAGTCTCTCTAACTTCTCTTTCATCTGTCCTGCTCTGAAGGTGGAGAATCTGCTCTATCCAAAGCTGATAGCCGTGAACTCTGCCCACTTTGACTACCTGGGCTGTAACTTCTCCGAAAAGAATATGTATGCACGGGACAAGCGTGACGGCCAGTCTAAAGAGGGCAGTGGAAGAGTGGCCATTCATAAAGCTATTGGCCTCATCCACAGGTACGGCTGTCTGTAGAGCTCTGTAAAGCACACCTGCACACTGCAAACCTGCTTGTGGGGTGTTCTTTCTCAATCCCTTACGATACTGTTATTGGCAAGTCATGTTATTCTGAGAAAAGCATATTGCATATTGTGTAACATTGTCATCAACAATGCTTAAATAACTCACTTCTGTGTTTTGCATAAATGTTCTAGTTTGATTCAGATGTTTGATCAGACATCCTTTGTTTTCCCATGTATGCAGTTACACTCTGGAGTGCAACTACAATACGGGTCGTTCGGTCAATACCATTCCCCCTGCGTGTCATGACAACGGCCGAGCCACACCGCCACCACCTCCCACCTTCCCACCCAAATACACACCTGATATATACGAGCAGGTAAATGCGCAGTACCGAGACACGGTATTCTCATGCTCAAACATACATGATATGTTTCTAATCTCAAAACCACTCTGTAAATACTGAAACTCTGTAAGAATGAAATATCGGTTTGGTCATGACTGTGAATGTGATCATTTTGTCCCAAGTGGGATTTTTAGGTATCCTTAACACATTGTGTGTGCGTGTGTGTGTGTGTGTGTGTGTTTGTGTGTAAGGTGGGGCGTGCTGTCGCCGTGGCAGCCCTGGACATGGCGGAGTGTAACCCGTGGCCTCGGCTCATTCTGTCGGAGCACAGCTGCCTGCCAAACCTGCGTGCCTCTCTGCTCAAACACGTGCGCAACAGCAAAGCAGTCAACACCAGTGTCAGGAGGAACGGCTCCAAAACTGGCAGCCCCCCTAAGAACACGTAAGAACCAGTCAAACAAGCCAACTTCACTGTATAACCCACATTTTCATTTACTTTCATTTAGTTTATTTGATTTCATTTAATTTACTGTATTTGTGAATGATAATATCCGTTACTTCATATTCATGTCGGTCTCCTAATGAAAGAATCAGCAAATCTAGTTTAGAACTACAATAATAAAATTAACAGTGAACAGTTATAGAAAGATGCAAGGGCTACATTAAGGATAGTAATCAACAATAATGTCAATACAATATCAACATCAATAATGAAAATAAACATTAAACAAACAAAAATAAAGATACAAAGTGGTACTACGGGAGGACAGACTAATGCTAGCTGGTTAGCAATACTTTAGAAGATATCTGGGCAACACCGTTCAGAGGTGTTTTATTACATCAAAACATGAATTCCTTCACATTCTGTTACTGTTTCTAGTTTATTTTTGAGTGTTTTAATATGCAATTTGTGCACAGTGCATTTTGATAGTTCACAGTAACAGCTAACACACTGATGGCTTCTTGTATCTGTCTTTAGTTTGTTTGTTAGTTTATTTGTGCATCTGTCTTTAATTTATTTTTTAAATCTATGTTTGTTTGTTGTTGTTGTTGTTGTTTAGTGGCCTGAGCACCTCTGCCTCAGAGAACTCCCTGAGCCGGATGCGTAGCAACAGCACCAGTGTCGGCGCGCCCCACGGTGGCCAGCAGGTGTCCCCGCAGCTCAAGAGCTCCCCCAGCTTCACCTTTGGCTTTGGTCCCTCAGGCCACGCCCCTGCCCCCTCCTCCTCCACCCCACACAGGCCCGCCCACAGGGCCCTGGGACCAGTCAGAGGTAAGAATACAGAAGACATGCCTCCTTGTCCATACAGGGGAGGAGCTTACCATATATGGGTGTGTTTAGGACTGTGTGTGAGAAAGGTGTGAGCATGGGATTGAACTGGTTGCCATGTTCACACTGTGGCTGTTGGCTCTGTCGGCCCGATTGCTTGGAATAACATGGGTTCTGAGTAGAGATGCACCGATAGATCGGCTGCTGACCGGAATTGGCCGATTTTCATGTGATCGGCCATGACAGGCGACCGGCCGGTCAGTCTGAGACATGCCAATTTTATGCCGGTCAAATACACTCGCGCGTCGCAATTGTAACAACATCCAGCTGAGTTTGCAAAGTTTGAAGAAGCTAGCAACCAGGCCAACACTCAGGGCTGGATGTAGGGCTACAAAGAAAGCGCTAATAGGCTACTGAGTTTTTCTATGCAGCAAACGCTGTGCTTCCACTGTGTGGAATTTACTAAGCTGTCACTTCATTGGGCTATGTAAACATCGCTCATCATCGCCTGTCCCTGCCGCTAATTGCGTGCCCACAGCTGAACCACAAGCGCTGCTGAACAGAGATAACCGATTGCGACATTCAAAATAAACAAAGTTTAGCGATCATAGGCTACATTTTCATCCGGTTGGAAATTGGACTAATTTAACATCATTTTTCCCCCTTTTTAAATGTATTTTCTTTTTTTTAACGTTTTTTTTTTGTTTATTTGTTATGTTGTCTGTCTTGTATGTATTGATGTCACGGGTACGCTGGCGACTACGCCGCTCCGTCCGACATCTTTTGTCCTGTGTTTGTTATTTTTTAAATGTATTTGTCATGTCTTGGTGTCACGGGTACGCTGGCGACTATGCCGCTCCGTCCGACATCTTTATTTTTTTAAGCGACCTTGGGTGTCTTGAAAAGGTGCTTTATAAATAAAATGTATTATTATTATTATTATTATTATTATTATTATTACATGATAATAAGCTGTCAACAAGCAGTGACATACAGTAGCCCTAGTAGTTCTTTTGGATTTATCTTTTTCACCGCAAAACAGACGTGCGCTGTGTGAGAAAAAAAATGGGTGTTCCATAACAGTAACACTGTGATAAGTTGATTACATTTCTATATTAACATGTTCTATTAAAGAAAAGATAGACAATAACTTTTTGTGTGTGTGCTGTAAAATGGTTAGAAGAAATGAAATCGGAATCGGCTAAAATCGGTATCGGCAGGTCAAACTTTATGAAAAATCGGAAATCGGTATCGGCCCAGAAAATTGCAATCGGTGCATCTCTAGTTCTGAGGAGCTTGGATGTTGAGAACCTGTTGTTTCCATGAAGGGATATTCTGGGACCTTATTTATATGCTTTTTGCCATTTGAAGTTGCAAATCCAGATGCTTTTGGATTATGTGTCTTAGATATCAAGTCAAATTATTCAAGGGCTTTTCTTCTCTATAACACACAATGGATCCCTGCTTGTGCTCTTTTTATGTTGATGTGCAGTAATATATCACATTAATTAAAAATAATAAGTCAAATTTAGCAGCCTGAGCTGCTGTTAACATAGCCATGTTAATTGAATGGAGAGGTAGGAACAATGAAATTACTTCTTATTTTCCTGCTAGTCAGATGTTAAATTCACTTTTCAAAATATTGTATCAGTGATTTGGTGAAACGATTGTCTGGTAGTTGGTGATGTCAACATATTCTGTGCTCTTCAAGAGACCAATAGCTTGAGCATGTGAATGCAGACTAATCTTGGTTCCATTTTGCATTAATGTTACATAGTGGACCTTTTGAAGTGGTGTGTAAACTCTGGCCTTGTAGCTGCTCTGCTTGTGCATATGTGCCTTGTTTTCTCTCCATGCTTCTTTGTTTGATAATACTGTAGCCCTCATCCCTATTAAGGTATATTTGGTGCAAAAGTGGCGAGCACTTGTTTTCTCGATCGATTCGCTCGACGTGCACACATACAAATCGTGGTGCAAAAGTATCCATCACTCGTAGAAGCAGATTCGATTTGTATCAATTGACTTGTAGTCGTGCAAGAAAATCAAAGCGATCTGTAGAATTTTATTAATGAGAAATTATTTCACAGATGCACAACTTCTGATGCATTAGTTCACATTTGGGTTTACAAATGCACAAATGTTGTGCATGTTCTCAGATTATGAAACACGGATGTGCAAATGTGTTTCGCACCAACTGCGCTGCAACGATTGGAGCAAAAGTGTCGAGTGCATGACTCTTGAAAGTTGTGACTCACAGGATAGGATTTGTGTACAATCAAGGATTTGTTGTAACAAGGATTTGTGAACCCGTAGCCCCTATTTTGTGTTAACAAGATATAAAAAAAAAATTATGTACAACTTCAACTTTACTGTTACACATTTATGACTTTAGTGTGCGCATGCAAAATCTGCAGTTAAATGTGCTCGCCACTTTTGCACCAAATATACCTTCATACATCATTCCGTGTCAAATCAGACAAAATTCAGGAAAATGGTTTCTGCACTCTCTCAGATTTTGCTCAGAGTTTGTTAGTGCTTCGGACTTGTAACCGGAGGGTTGCCGGTTCGAACCCCGACCAGTAGGCATGGCTGAAGTGCCCTTGAGCAAGGCACCTAACCCCTCACTGCTCCCCGAGCGCCGCTGTTGTTGCAGGCAGCTCACTGCGCGGGATTAGTGTGTGCTTCACCTCACTGTGTGTTCACTGCGTGCTGAGTGTGTTTCACTAATTCACGGATTGGGATAAATGCAGAGACCAAATTTCCCTCGATCAAAAGAGTATATTTATACTTATACCTAATATTTAGATCCCAAAACTAAGACCTGTAAAATATTTTCTGTTAAATTCCAATGTTTTCATACATTTTCCACCTTTTTGATTTTGTATATTTTTTGCACTCAGAAACGCTTTGTCTTGGAGGCCATGTTTGGGCATTAAAAACTTGAAAAGTATTAATCCTAGCTTGCCCAAACTTTGTAGGGTGGAAGATAGACACGTTCTCGGTATGATTGAACCGTTAAAAGTTAGTACTGCATGCCCATTAATTATATAACACCTTAGATATGGAAAAAAAGTGCAAAACTGGTGATATTGAGGGTCTGCAAATACAATACTTGATTAGTGTTGACCATTTTTGAGGTCTTTGCAACAAATGCACATGAAGATATTAAGGATAAAAACAAAGTGTGATTGGGTGGATGACAAATAAGCCTGAAAAAAGGAATTTAAAAAAACTTCAAATATCATCCCTAAAAAGTGTTTATATGTGTTGCTGTATCTCTAAACTTGACTAATATACATTTTTTTTTTTTCAAAAAAAAAAAAGTGAAATATATATTTATATGTCAATTTGTCATGTTAGTGCCTAAAATTGTCATATGGTGTGACGTGAAAATAATTTGAAATAAAATGAAAATTAGATACTTTTTTCTACTTTAATTTATGTCACTGTACATTTTAATCATGTTTGCTTTGATTTGCAACATTTCCTTGTGAATATTTAGAAGAAAAACCTAAAATTTAACAAGTTATTTTGTCAAGGTGGAGAATGCTCCTAAGTGTAACCAGATATTTTAGCTTAATTCTGATATTTCTTGTAAGAACTCACTCAAAATTCTTGAGGTTCTTGCAGATACCATTTCCTTTGTGTGCTATTGATGTTTTAATGATTTTTCAATTATAAAGTCTTTTTTGTGACATTATTTAATGTCACACCAAATGACATGGTGTCACGCCATATGATGAACTGCACCACTCCACCATGTGTCAGAGCAAAACAGGGTTTTTAATGACAATAAAATCATTAACAATGAATTTTGAAGTCACTCTATGAATGGTGTATGCGTGTAACAGCAAAATAGATGAAAGTTTAGTATTTATTTTTTAAACTTACATGGCATGGTAACATAAAAGAAAAAAGTATGAGAAATATGAATTGTACAGATACATTTTTTTCCCAATTATCACAGATTTAACAAAAAAACATATAATATCTGAATTTAAAACATGTTTTTACAAGAACTTTTATGTAAAAATGCAATTTGGTCATAATGGTTAAGACAGAAATGTCATATAGTGTGACTTGAAAAAAGCTGTCACACCATATGATGCAGCGTCACACTATATGACATTTTGACAGTTAAGCTAATTTTCTAGACAGTTAAATACAGCTAACTATTATTTAGCATGCAACTGACCACATGGCAGCAGTGCTTTTTAAGAATTCATGAAGAATATTTGTGGAAAATAGCTACTTTTTTAGGCAAATGATGTCACACCATAAGACAGTAAAATTTGGCTAACGATTGATGATGTCCAATTCAAAGCTTTTTATATAAAAAATCTAAAAGCTGAACTCACCTCTTGACCATGCCAATTACTCCTGACATTCTATTGTTACTTCCTGATTAAGCAGGGTCCTCTTCACAATAATAATGTCCAAATGAATGCCCAGTCAAAATATACAATATAGTGTCACGCCATATGACAACCATTTTATGGACAAAATATATTTGATTATAACTTAGTTGGACAGCATGCATAAACATCAAAACTTTCTGTGGTTGTAAAAAACATCCAATTATTTTATATGCATGGTAAAACTTTAAAGTAATTATACCTTTTATGGATATACACTCTTTTTAGGAAGTTCGCACACATGGTGGACAGTCACACCATATGACATTTTTTATGTTTGGATGATTATTTTAAGTCAAAAGTGAAATACAAATCCAATAAATTTAATATGACAGAACTTGAACCTACCAGACCTACAACATTTCCATATCAATTCTTAACAATTGCCATTTTTTATAAGTGTGTGACACATGGACAGTCTGAATTCTGCTATTTGTCATCTACCCGATTACAGTTTTTGGGTAATGTTAATACGACTAAAATGGTATGTGGGGTAGCTAGTATGAACACAAAAATCAACATGGGAAACGTTCAGCCTATAGTCATTTTGTGTATAAAGTGCCAATAATGTACCATGTTTCATTCATGTATAGTGTATTTCACCAAGTGTACAGTCTACATGTATTGTCCCTGTATGTTGCTTTTATGTCTGTGTTACTCTTATCTTATTGTACAGTGTCTTTGGGTGAAGAAAGGCGCTTTAAATAAAATGTATTATTATTATTATTATTATTATTATTATTATTATTATACATAAATACACTTACTTGGTTACATTGTATACCTATGGGTTTTTATTCTGGGCTCTGAAGCAAAGCAATGTTTTTGACTCTATTTATTTATCTATGGTACAACATTGGCACTTTGTACACTAAATGCCCATACACTGAGCTACTTTCACATTGATTTTCAAGTGCCTAGGAGCTACCCCACATACCATTTTAAACCTATGAAAATGACCGGAAAACACAACCTCCCCTTTTTTTAATCTTTAAAATCTTCAAGCCCATTATATGTGGAGAGCTCAAGTATTGGTACAACATTGATAAAATATAGTAGCCTGACGTAGCCATACTCAATTCTAGTCAGAATATGAGTCTAATACTGCTCCACTGGGACGTAATTATGGGGCGTGTTTAAACCAATACGGGGGGGAATGCCTCTGCACTCAATTGGATAGACCTAACCAATCAGAACAACGAAATGGCTTACTGTGAGGTGTAGGAAGTACACACAAACCATCCTTCTTTTCCACAAATACCTTAACATTGTTTTCTGGTCTTTTGTAAAAGTTATTGTGCCCTCAATATCTCCTACAACACTCATTAGCTAAATCTAAGAGATACGGAGTAGGGTAGGCTATTGGGAAAAAAACTGATAGCCTATATCCCCTCCGTTTTTAAAAATAATTCTGTTGAACACTGATATGCTACAAACATGTTATAAACAGCTGGAAAAGACTCTCGCAAATCCCTCAAACAGGTGGTCAATCAGAGATTTCAAACGAAGAAGGGAACAACATGTCACAATGCAACACACTGTTTTCCCTTGATGAAAGTGAAACCATGAGTTTTCCCACATCTCAACTTTGGCCAAAGTTTTCAGTGATAAACTAAGCAATAAGCCCCGTACACAGCCCCGTACAATAAGCCCCATACATTGACTTATTTGTGGCGGCCCACCACAATATCAACATGGACCACCACACGATGATTTTCCAGGTTGTACTAAATTGTGCTTAAATCTGTTCAGCATTATAACCACGCTGTGCTAATTTGTTGTTTTATTCAAGTTAATTCTGCAAACCAACCACCACAAATGGAATTCAATTCTGTGGGAAACAGTGGAACGGAATGCGGTCAAGGTGTATGTTTGTGCTGGATTTTACAACGGCATTGAACGTGATTCAGCCAATCACAATCAAGGACCGGAACTATCTGTAGAAACCTCATTAAATAATATACATTTTCCATATGGGGTCTTAAAAGCCATGTCTCCTTCTAGCCACAGCTAGATCACATCTAGGCCTAATCTAAGCGTGCTCAGATGACGTGATGGATGAGGCGCTGTTGCTCACCTGTCCATCATTGTAAAGCCCGATTTGATTGGTCCGCCAGATCTAGGGCGAGCATAGTTGCTCCACAACGGAGCAATGCCAGACCGAACTTCCCGACCTCAAATGTTGTGGGCGGGACTACGTTCGGCTGGCACCCAGGCTAAAAATATAGTATGTAAAGAAAAAAATAATGATTAAAATCAAATGCTTACAAAAACAAGTTTTTGCATTTTTTTCCAAGTCTTGGGCCTTGTACAAAATTAAATTAATTCAATTTCATTAAATGAAAATGCCGTAGAAACTTCTAATGGTTCAGTCATACTGCGAACATGTTTGTCTTCCACACTACAAAGTTTGGGCTGCCTATGAATAATACTTTTCATTATATTAATGCTCAAACATTGCTTTCCAGACAATGTGATATTCAGGCTGTAAAACTGAAGTAATTTCAAGGGTTGAGAATAATATGGAGACATAGGATTTGAACAAAATAACGTTACAGGCATTGGTTTTGGGACTCTTGATTCTTGAGATAGATAAGGTTTGAATAAAATCTGAGATGATGCAGCAACAACCTTATCTGATTTGACACAGAATGACCCTTCTCCAATATCTTTGATTTGTCAAGCTTTGATTTGAAGATGTTTCTTTAAAAGGAAAAAAAATCTGCATGCCATTGTGTTCCTTTGTGGAAGAGTGTGCACATGTGTGTTTGTAATTGAATGAGTGTGAGTGTGAGAGAGAGAGAGAGAGAATGACTGAGACGTGTGTCTTTATGTCTCTGTAGAGTCTAAGGCTCAGGAGAAGAGACGATCCCACCACCACCGTCCTCTGTTACGGTCTCCTAACACCAGCCAGCCTGCCCTCTCTCGCCCCTCCCTCTCTAACTCCTCGTCGTCGTCCTCCTCGCCCTCCTCCTCCTCCTCCTCCACCTCCACCTCCGGCCCCAACCCAAGCCCCTGCTCCATCAGCATGGCAGGTCTGTACTCCCTCCAGCCGCCCAGCCTGGCTCAGCTGTTACCCTCCCTGCAGGCCATGCCCCGCACGGGGCTCCTCACCAAATTGAGTCCGCTGCTCCATCAGGGCCTACCCCCACTTGCCTTCCTCAGTGATGCCAGCACCCAGGCAGGGCAGGTCCAGGCCATGCGACCTTCCCAGGATTGAGAGCAATGAGAGTGTGTGTGTGTGTGTGCGCGTGTGTGTGTGTGTGTGTGCGTGTGTGTGTGTGCGTGCGTGTGTGTGCGCGTGCTGTGTGTGTGTGTGTGTGTGTGTGTGGAGTGCATAAGTGTGGTGCTAAACCCATAGCTGATGTCTCCAATTTCAGATTTAAAAACAAAAAAAATCATTGTTATTATTTGAGATGACATGAAATGCACCTGTATAAGCAAAGAATTTTATTAACAGCCTGGTCTGTAGCACCTTATCATTTCCCTGTTATATTTTATGTCTTTCCCTGTAGCAGCTATTTAATACGATTATTAACTTGCAAGGCTAAGGCAAGCAAATAAGCGTGTCTTTATGAGACAAAGGTGTCTTTTTGTAATCAAGAAAGATCAGAGAGGGGAAAGGCATTTCTGTTCCGGATGCAAGCTCTCCTAAATATTCCATAAGATCACATGTTACACTACTCTTTATTTGAAAGTATTACAGTGTAAACACACTAGTACACAATATTACACACAATATTAACCTCTTGTAGCACAATAGGATTATCATGCTGTAGGAACATTAAAAGTCTAAAGGAGGCTTTTGGAGGATTTTTGAACCGATATCAGAAGCAGTTCCACGACCTGTGACCAATCTCTGTTTTTTTTTTTTTACTCATAGTTATTGAAAGATGTACAAGGACCTTTGATAATTCCAATGGTGTTTATGTGTGAGTTTCTTTAGAACATGCCAAATGACTCTTTTGCTGTGTTGCACTCATAATGTAAAAGTCAAAGTGTATATTATTTAGGCAGAACACTGTGGTAACCATGGGAACACAGCTGAATGTAGTGGCTATTATTTGTGTATGTCTGCGTGTGTGTGTCTGTGTGTGTTTGTGTCGCGTGTATGGACATTCAGCCTTTTGTATAGGCTTTTACAGGCTTTTTTTAAAATCATGCAGCTGAGATTTGTAAGCGTTTTTTGTAGTTGTTTTCTTCCATTTTCTGTACAGAACAATCCTGTTTGCTGGAGACCTGCACTGACACACACAGATGCTTGTTCATGTGCAGCAGACACAAATGTTTTTCTGTTTTTTTTTTTTTTTTTCTGATCACATTTCAATGCTTTTATCACCCTAAAGGCATTTGAATGAACACTAATCAGAAAAAGCAGCTGTCACATGTTAGTGTATCTATCTGTCTAAATGACAGCGTATGGCATCTGTCGTGTATGTATCTGTGACCCAACTGTAAACCATGTCTTCATATGTTGTGTGCCAACTCTTGTCAGATGTTTGTAGTAACAGCTACCGGCTTCTAGATTAGGACTGCAATGGTTGAACAACCCCCCCCCCCCCCCCTCCCCTCAGACGGTTTGTTTTTTAGACTCACACCTAACAGGAGCCTGAAACCATTGTGCAAGTGTACACCTCTGTAACCTTCTCCCCTCCCTCCTCTCACAAACCATCTCCAGTACAAGCCTGTGAATGATTTGACTATAGACACTCTAAGATGTCCCCATCAAGTCCGCAGGCATGCATTTAAAACGCCACAGAGGTGCTTTTCACAACATGAGTTGTTCACCCCGTTAGAATAAGGATAGCTCAGATGGACTGTCTTCAGCTGTGTTACTGGTCTTGTGGTATCTGGTGGAAGTCTTAACTGATGTCCTGAGTTAGAATAATTTTACCTTGTGGATATGAGGTCAGAGAGGCAAGATTTTGAGGAAGAAAAGCAACTTTTGTTTGAAGTTGATTGTTTAGAGACAGTTTGGCCTCTGGCTCAGTTTTGTGTAGGTGGCCTGTGATTGGTAAATCAGGTGTTCTGAAACATGGTTGTAGAGTTGTGGTTATGGTCTTCCCAGCTGTGGTGACCCATCCAACATTGTTGTAGGGGAGAGATGGTATATCTATGCTTGAAAGCTACAATGAAGGATGTATGTCCATGCTGTGCCTATTGTTTGTTCTATGTTTTTCATTTGTATTTCATACAACACTCTGCAGTCTAGATTATGTGATGCCTTTACATACACATTCTTTAAAAAAATATTGGTGGTCTAGGGGATTCAAGCTTTCAGGAAGGAGAAAAAATGCATTTCATGAAGTAAAACTTGCACATCTTCTCATTCGCCTCTCTTAAGTGCGATTTATCACATCTGTGCTTTCAAATGTGGTTCATATCTTTACTACTGCACACATGCATATGGATATATCTCATAGATACTTTGATATGTAGAGTGGAGTAACATTTCAGATGTCTGACCTTTTCTCTAATAAATATCCCCTCTGTGGTTGAATTGAAGTGGTTTGTGACCTTCCCTCTTTTTCTGCACTTTAAAACCTTCCTCCATGTCCTTCCTGTGTGTGGTGAGTTTCCCTGATCTCATTTCTTGTGTGTGTCAACTATAACTCAATAGCTGCATTTGCAAAGGAAGGCATGATGCTATGCAAAAGCACCAATTGCGATTGGGCAAGAGCATAACAGTCTTAACCGACTCGATGAGTTTCATTGGGGGTCCTTTGTCCATCATGGATGCTGCTGCATGGTGATGCCTGACTGCAAGAATCCCCTTCCTGGAGTCTTCACCTGGTGGATGTCTCCTGCATCTTTATATCCTGACCCTTGTAATACCCTTCAACATCCAAAATGAGATCATATCAAGGCTTGAGTCTGATACCCTGTGGTTTTGGTCTTCATTTCTGCATCAACAACATTCATTTCAGAATTTGTCCATGTGCGTCACAAACCCTCTGACTCTGGGGGGCATAACTAATCAACCCAAATCAACTGTTGTTGTTTTTTAAATTTGCTATACAAATAAATTGACATTGACAAATCAAATCCATTGAAATAGATGTTGTTGATATGCATTCTAAAGTCAAAATCACAGAGGTCAACATGATGGTGGAGTTGAGACAGTGACACAATTATAGTATAATCCCTATTTCAACCTGGAAGCCCATGTAAAAGAAACACCTGTTTGTCTAATTGGTTTCATAGTAATCTGTGTTACTCTGATGACATTGGCTATCATTAAATCACATTGGATTTCAGTACATGTCTATGGCAAAGAGTGATGTCACAGCATATTAGGATAAGATCATGTCTGTAATCCACTAAATTAAGTGTTTTATGAGTGTGTGCTCAGAAAAGCCTGGTGCTCATACACAGTCCATGCTCTGTACAGGACGATCAAACATATTGCCTTGGACCAAGAGATAAGCAATTCTAGCCAATCAACATGCCTGGAGAGCAGCAGTGTCATTTGATTGGCCGTTAAGATCAAATATCAAGAACCTGGATCACACAGATTATCTTTACGTGATGGTTAGGTTTTTGACATTTAAAACATGTACTGTACTATGACCTCACCCATTAACCTACCTGATTCCTCAACTACCCCACAGTCAACCAAAGTAACACAAATAATATTTCTACAACACAAATAATCTATTTAAAGCTATCTCTGCTATTATCTATTCCCTTCTCCTCTTTTCACATTGATTATAGAAGGACTTCATTGGCCAGGAAATGTACATGTGAGGATGCAAAGGAAATCAAATGTTGAATGTGACTCCATTGGTCAGTCATTTGTGCAGCTGAAGTCTCTGCCAAGTGCCCTTTGGTCATTGTGTCACAATGGTGAACAGTGTTGTGTTACTTCTGGGCCATTACACCTAATAACATGACTACATTTCTTTCATCAGTTATCTGCCTCAATTTGACATCACTGCCACCTAACAGGCATACATCATTTACCATATACTACTGTAGGATGAATGCTCTGGAAGCCTTTTTACCATGCAGCATCTGTAAAGTGCCTTTCCCATTCCAAGCTTGTGGATACATGGGTGTTACCAGTTTCTCATCCCATTTTTTTTGACATCACCCAGGCAACAGTTGTCCTGATTTCCGCCCGTCGTCACAAGGCAAAGACTTTACGACGCGGACTGGGCGGTGGGGCAGAGGGGCCAAGTTGTACGCGGGGTACCATCATCACGCAACACCTCCGAAACGGGGCCCACTCACCAAACAGGTTAAAGACTAAACTGTTTAACTAAGACATGCTAACAGGCATAAACATCCATATAACGTACAGCAGGATCAGCATTGCATGCCAGGTGGCTTAAGTTTTTCTTTTCTCTCTGTAGACCTCTTTGAGAGATGAGCCCATCAACTTCCTATCTTCCATCGAATACACCAAGTAATTATACCTTTGTCCATTACACCTACCAAACACAATTATGCCTTTATGCCTCTGCTTGGTCTGATTGGTGTTCTACATGTACGTGGTCCTGATTTCAGGTGTGAGCTGCAGCCCAGGCCTAGCCGGATCCCAGTGCGAAGGCTGGACTCAAACGACACCCTGGCCCCACCGGCACTCTCATCCGCGCCCCAGACCACTGAGCACACAGACTCAAGCCCTGACAACACCAGCACCACTATGAAGGTGTGGAGACTGATCAAGCCTGGTATCAAGAAACACCTGTCCTTCGCAGGTAAACTAACACCGACCCACTCACATTTCACATAGAATTGATTTTGAGCATCAACTGTTGCCTTTTAAAATTAAGCTTTTCTCATCTGTATGTTCAGTATGAAACTGAAAGTGTTTGTGTTGCTGTGGGCAGGAGTGACTGGGAAGGAGGGTCCTGTATGTTCAGTATGAAACTGAAAGTGTTTGTGTTGCTGTGAGCAGGAGTGACTGGGAAGGAGGGTCCTCCTCTGAGTCTGGCCTCCAAAGCTCTGCTTAGGAACTCTGCCCGCAGTTACCTTTACTCAGATGGCAACACAACAGAGACATCAGTGTCCGATTCCTGCGTGCAGGTAAATAACAAATGGATTTACTCTTGTTACACATGCCTTGCCAGTGCATATTCACAAACACATAGGCCTACTTGTATGCAAAGCAGTGGAAACAGTGGTACCGGTATGTTACACAGTATCAACACAATATGTTACCAATGTAGGGCAGGTAGTTCTTGGCACAATCCTGGGCAATGATCTATTCTAAATAGGGCCCCAAGAAGTCAAAGTGTTAAAGGTATTGTCTGTAAGGTGTATTAAGGTGTATCATGCCTATGTATGCCTAACTACATTGACATAGGCATACATAGGCATGATACATCATAATTGCTTTGACATTATATCCAATGCCAATATTATGTTGTATGACTTTGGGTAGGTTACTAGGTTTAAAATATATTTTTGGGGTCCAATATGGCACTGGTTCTAGAGTAAGATGGACAAGTACAATTAAGACACATTTTGTTGAAACATGACTCATGAATCAAAATAAATGTGCTGTTTCTTTAGTGATTTCTACCTCTACTGAATGTCGGCTTCCTCTTCATACACCCACAGCCCAAGTTGATTCAGAATGATTGTGTGTTTCAGTGGGTCTGCTCCCTCACAGTTGTGCTCTGGTCCGTCTTTGCAGGAGATCACCCCTGAAGTGGCGTCAGAACCAGCAGCAGTATGTGGGACAGTGCTTTTTGCTGACTGAAGCCTAGCACTTCAGCAGCAGGCTACTGTACCACAGAACTGCAGAAAGCAAAGACATTGAGTCACTATGACTGCTTCAGCAGTCCAAGGACATAACATGTTCACTGTTCACTTTTCCTCGTATGTGCAGTTTCACACAGGTGAAAAGATATGAAACATTTTGGTCCACAAACTTTCAATTCGCAGCAGTGATGATGACTGATGCTTTGTCACTACACTGAAATCATGGAAAGTAGCCGACTTTGAGATTTGCACTTGACTTGCACATGCCAGTCACTGATGCCCCACAAGCACTTTTGAACATACTGTAGCCAGTCTGAATTACTGCAACTTATAGCACCTTTTAATTAACGTGTGTGACTTATCTGTTGTGAAATTAAATTTATTCTGATTATTGTTCACACATTTGCATGGTACTGTTGTCTCACTGGTGATTTTGTTCTTGTTTGTTTTTAAATTACAAACCATGTCACTTTGTGCTTATTATTCTTTGGTTTATATAATTCTGTCAGCAGATCAAAATACTGTTGTTTTGACAGCAACACTGATTATCATTGATTGTTCAGAGATTCATAATACCCAGTGCTTGGGAGGCTATGCCTTTGAATATGCTCAATTTCCTATCATACACTAATAAATGTTTATACCCAGAGCCCTTGTGTTTACTGTCTATGACCTTACTTATTTGTGTATTGCGTAAGTATCTCGTCTTTGTGAGCGATTCAGTACAGCCATGCACCCCAATGCAACAGCGCCCCCTAGAGTCACAAAATCCGACCGTCACAGAATTCGGTGCACCGGAACTGTCCCCATTTTGCTCCCAGACATGCTCCGCCTATCTACCATCTTTGTTCTACACCTTCGCTAGTTTATTGCAAAATACTCATATTTAAACGCATGCCCTGGATGCATGTGACAACTAAAATGGGAACGGTGTTTGGAAATGTTCAGTAGTACCTGGCAGAGGTCGACACAATGCCTTTGTAAGTACTGAGCTTGTTGAACACTTGTCAATGATCACAGCTTGCAAACGACTGTTAGCATTAGCTATATTTGAAAGTTGGGCGCAGACAATGCAGCTTTTGATGTCAAACTGTTGACTCTAGATACAGACACGTATGAATTATCATTTAATGTGATTCTCCTTTTGACAATTCTGTAGTCTTGAGCAGCAATATTGGTAGCTAGCTATCATACCTAGATGATGCTTTTCATGAACTCACGCTGGACATGTGCTAGGAATTAACGTTAGCTAGATAATTCAGCATGACTGCCTGACACCGGCTAACAATACCTAACGTTACCGTGCTAAGTAGCCTAGCTAACAAGCTATTTTTCAAATTAGTTCTCATTTGACATTTCACTGTCTAGAACAAATATTGTTTCAGGTGGGAGCTTACATTAGTTGTGACTGGCCCTGAGGTGGAATGCACTCGTTAGATGAGCGAAGATAAATGTCTTTTAACAAGAAAAAAGGATTCTTCCTGAAAGTTTACATAATCAGCTAACTAAAGTTAGCATAGTCCATGTCATGGCAGCGTAGGCGGACCAGGCCTGTCAATTTAGGACTTTTGTGTACCCAGAGATTCAATCGTAAACTGGTTTTGCTTACTAGCTACCCGAGCACATGGACCTTTTAGGGTTAACGTCAACGCTGTATGCACTTTGACCCTGTGTTTTGGTGTGAAAAGAAATTGATCTAGCAATAATTCGCTTGCACTTAAAGAACGTCAGTGAAAGACACATTGTTTTATTTGTTGGTATGTATTCTTGAGGTTTCTGTTGTATCACATAGAATATTTTATTTTAAAGAAGACTGTTGAATAATATTGAAGTTGTATTTACAAACTACTGCAATTTGTAAGTGCATGAACACCCCCGGTCCATAATACAGTAGTCTCAGAACAACCTACCTGGGCTGCACTCACTGGTTCTCAAGGACAAATAAAAAGCAGAACATTTGAGTGATTGTTAATAAGAAGCTATTTTAGTTAAACGAGACCGAGATGTCAGGCTCCAATATAGTCTGCCTAACTACCTATCAGAATATTCTGATCTGTAGGATTGTCATCTTTTGACCGTAACAGTTCTGTTGAAGGGCTGAAAAACACAAAATGAATGTCATAAATTTGTAGCTGTGGCAGGGTGAACATTTGGCAAAGGTGCTTGCATCCCCAAACAAACGGCAAGAAACTCAAACAAACACCAACAGTTGAGTTAGTGTGCCCCATCAGTCTGTTTGTTGGTCTTTGTGTGAGTATGACATGTTCAGAATTTAGTTATACCACTACTTGGAATGTCAATCATTTCAGATATTTGCACACCTATGAAGTAGTTCCAGTTTTTTGTCTGCATTACACTTATCAATTCGCCAAACTGCTTGTGAGAAATGAGTTGATGTGAGGCTGAAAGAAGTGGTTCTGCAAACAGTTTTAGCAAACAAAAGGAAATTATAGCAGCAAAGTAATGTAAGTGTAATGTACAAACAATATAAGTGTGACAACAGTGGTTTGAGTGGGATCATGGACTCCACGGTGTTTGGGTATCAGAAGATGTGCATTATCTTTCTGATACCTCAATGCTGTGTTGTCCATGATCCCTTACATAAGCTAGTAGTGTGATTAGACTGCCCTTTTTAAGTACTTTTCTTAAAATTACTAAAGATTATTTGTCATCGTTTCATTACTTCTAAGGGCAACCCTCCACTGTATGTCAATAGGCCTTTGGTAACCGGTATAAATGTTGATTGATTCTCACAGCCCTACCATTAACCAATCGCAAGGGGTGCCACAGCCAACCAAGCACTATGGGATTACCTCACCCATCAGCATGGCACAGCCAAAGGAGGCTGACCTGGTACTCACTCAGAAACTCACGGAGGCCCTCAAGCCCTTCGGAGTGTTTGAGGAAGAACTGGAGCTTCAGCGCAGGTGTGTGTGTCTACATATGTGTGTTATTTTGTGAATACGAGAGAATTGAACATTTACTCTATTGTCATTGTCACCACAAACCATTTCCAGGGAGAAGGTGATGGCACTTATTTTGGTTTGTTTACTCAACAGAATCCTAGTGTTGGGGAAGCTGAACAGTTTGGTGAAAGAGTGGATACGAGAAATCAGTGAAACAAAGGTTGCCATCCAGTGTTGACTTCAAGTTGATTGCAAATTTAAGTTTTTCTTTTGTAAATAAATTTAGTTATTCTGTACAAACTGAACTTTTTGTTTGTCCTCTATTATAACAGAATTTACCTGCTTCATTGATTGAAACAGTTGGAGGTAAAATCTTCACCTTTGGCTCTTACAGATTGGGAGTTCACACAAAAGGTATGGGTGTTCACTCTGTTATGAGTCAAGGTACTTGCACGTACCTGTATTAAACAAATGTTGCATTCTAGATCAAAGGTAGATGGCTATGCAGGTATTCACAGATTGGATGACCCGAACAAGGGACATGTCTCTGACCTAGCTTTTCTTATTGGTGATGATAAGCTACTCTGAAACCAGGATTTAGCAGTACAGCAGATAGTAAAGGAAATTATGGCCATCTTGTTGAGTTTACACATGTGGATCAATATGCTATAAGCCCTGAAATTCCCTTAAGAGCTGTAGCTTTAGCTAGCCCTTTCCAACCATTGAATCGCTTGTGGTGTTTCATATTGGCAGCGCCAGCTTAACCATGTCCATCCCTGTAGGTGCTGATATCGATGCCCTCTGCGTGGCACCTCGGCACGTGGAGAGGACTGACTTCTTCTCCTCCTTCTATGAGAAACTGAGGGAGCAGGAGGAAGTGAAGGATTTGCGGGTAGGCAACTCCCCACAGGGTACATGTTATAACACCATGCTCTCAATCCTGTACTAGACATCAAATCCTGATAGATGATTGTGCTGTTGGGATACTCTAAATGGCTTGAGTCAGGTTGGTTGAGCTAATCAAGAGGGCTACTGTGGAGCTCCCAGTTTGAATGTATCAGTCTGAATGGGTCATAGAGGAGTTGAATGGAAGTCGTGTTTGGCTCATTCTGGTTGGTGTTATTTCTTCAGGCAGTGGAAGAGGCCTTTGTCCCTGTGATCAAGCTTTGTTTCGATGGCATAGAGGTAGGTCCCCTGTATACATCAACATGGAATGCTATGACACTGAATGAGTGTGCTGACATGGTTTGGAGTGACTTCTGTTTTTTTTTTTGTCAATTTTGCTGTATTGGACAGATTGACATCCTATTTGCAAGATTAGCACTGCAAACCATTCCAGAGAACCTGGACCTACGAGATGACAGTTTGTTGAAGAACTTGGATATTCGCTGCATAAGGAGCCTTAATGGTGATTTTATTTTACGCTCCAAATTGTTTCAGGCTCTGTAGGGGTGTCACGACCTTGATTGTAAGTCGGATATTGATCGAAATGTCATTATGATCTTAAATTTCGAAATCAAAGGTGGAATCGAGGATGTAGCCAAGCCTCCCAATGTCATATCTGGCAGGCATGCCAAGAGTGGAGAAAAAGCACACATTTGTTGTAGTGTGGTGTAGTGTGGTCAACATTATCTCTAACTTGAAGCTGCAGCCAGTTAAGACACCATGGCAACTGCTGATATAGGAGACACATCAGCCAAACCCAAACCCCCTCCTGCTTCTCTGAAATCATCCGTGTGGAAATATTTAGTGGTTTATTCATTCTCAACTTAGAAGTGAGTTCTAGTTACAGTCCAACATTATGTTAAGGCAGCGGTTCCCAAACTTTTTTTCCCGCGGACCACCTTTTACATCCTGACTCGGCTCGCGTACCCCCACCATCCGACACATCATAACGTAACACATTCTATTGACGCATTCCAGGCATCATGTTTAATTAGCCACCCTACATAACAAATAACAAAATCAAAATGTGCAACTGAGGGGTATTTCACAAAGGCAGAATTAAGACATCCAAGATAACTGATAAAGCGAGGTTTGACATAGCGTTGTCTGGTCATCCTAGCTCAAACCGTTTCACTAATGCCAATCCAGGATGAGTAGGAGCGACTATGTCAAGCCAGGTGTAAGTCATTCAGGATGTGTGCGCGTTCTCGTTTCTGCTCCGAAGTGCCCACGGTTGGAATAAAAAAAGACGCCGAAAAAAGCGTCATTCACACAAAGTGAACAACCACTTTTGATATAGACTAACAATGAAGTAAAGTTGTCCTTTTTGGAATGGGGAATCGTGGCTATTTCTGTAAAACAGCAGGAGTAGGCGTGGTAGACCAACTAAATGCAAATTTACGAATGAACCCACGTGTGAGTGCTTCCTTGTCTTGGCACGCAACGTCATTAATCAAGCGCTTGCCACTGCAAAGATGCACATATGATATACCTTAATATTATAGTTGAAAATACCTTTGAAAACATGCCCCTCCACTTCCAATCAACTACAGGCTATTCATCAAACGTCTATCAACAAAAGAAGCAAACAACGAGTACCTAGCCTTATAATTATTAGCATAGGGCTATCACAATTACAATAATAACCATATGGTAGTAGGCAGACAGTCTGTTTCGGTTTGCGAGCAAATACATTTAGCAAATAGTATATACATGGAATAAAGCTCCTTAAAAATTAGCACGGAGGTCTGATTTGAATGACAGCTAGCTGAGCCAGTAAGACAACATAATTACCATTAGAATTAGCTTGGCTGTTAGCCTGGTCGGGACCAGGCTAGGTGCAGAGAATAAATCCCCATGGTAACTTATGTGCCATCTCTTTTGTGAAACCAAGTCGAGGCTAAATTCATCCAGGATAACCAAAAAATCCCAGCTTAATCGCTTATCTAGGTTTTGTGAAATACCCCTCTGGTCTATGAGCTAAAAAACAGTGTGGAGGACAGCATTAGACTGGTTAGATAAATCCATGTGAAGCCTCATATCATAATCATAATTTTCATAATTTTGTTTTCTTCGCGCAGTATTTTCTGTCTCGTCCTTTCTTTCATCTCCCTGCGCTCCGGAGCCACCTACACCTTCATCATTCTGCCCCCCATCCCATCGTTACCTGTCTCCTGCTCTGTTTCTCTCGCTTCTCCTCTTCCATCGCTTTAACCCATTCGCGCTGGATGCTGCATGACGCAACATTGACCCTCCTGCTGGATACTGCGTAGCGCAATATTGACCCTCCCGCCGGATGCTGCGTAGCGCAGCATGCTTTTTATTTCATGTTTCTAGGTGCTACAGAGGCTTAGATATTAAATTTTGGTAGACATTGACAATTTTTTAGTATGTTTTCAGAAAACCCTCAGGAAATAAGGTTATTTAGTCTAGAATGCCATAGGATTCTATAGGCGTTTTTAGCAGGCATTTTAGGAGTAAATGGGTTAATTAGGCCTTTTGCACAGTGTCCCTCTTTTTAGCCAGTTTTCCATGTTTGCGTACCTAGCCTATGCATCCACGAAACTAACGAGCCAGATATTCTGGCTGCCCGCAGGAGATCACGTGCATTGTGGGTAGCTTATTTTTTAATGAAAACATAGCCTACTATAGAGTTTACAAATGTTTTCCTTTAATTTCACGTTTCCATATCATTATAATCCGATTAGAAATTATGTATTATTTATTAATTAATTACATTAAATTAATTTTTACACCTTTCCGACATTGCCCTTTTCATCTCACGTACCCCCTAGTGGCAGCTCACGTACCACCGGTGGTACGCGTACCCTGTGTTAAGGCATAAAACACACTTTAACAGTGCAATATACCATGAAGACTAACCTTGTGTCTCTTCAGAGGCTCATTTCACTATGTTCAAATCTGTTCATGTCTCTGTTCTGTTTAGTAGCTCGCATAAAAACCCCTCAACAAAATTGGATATAAGGCCAGAAAAGTTCACAACCAGGGTAGGAATTTCACGACGGCCACGGCCGTCGTAGCCCCTTGCGTTGGCCGTGAGGCCCCTTTGAAAATCAGAGGTTTACAGGCCATGGTGGCCTTGGTGCCTGCTTCTTTCAATATTCTGCTTTGCGTCCTACTAATAGCGATTTTTATTTAGCCTGTGGCCTGTCAAAATAATCTTAGCATTCACAGCGCAAATTGATTTAGTCATTTACGCGGTAGAGAAAGTGGCAGCATAAAGAAAGAAAGTCGTCCAAATTCACCCATTCTCAGTTGAACTACTCGCGAAGTAGCCTATTCATCACACAGACTTCACACGTGTCACATGAAAGAGCTTTTTCTCAGCTTTTAAACGATGTTAGCCGATAATTGCTGTGTTGAACGGTTCGCGAGAAAAGTAAATAATATAATTCAATTTAATCATACATTCTACTGAATTTTACAGATATCTGTAAATATTAGATAGTCAGATGATTTACAGTTCTATGTAATATGTCATGTTTTCATTTCATGTTTTTGTAATGTTTCATACAGTGATGCAGGTCTACTGCAGTGAATAGGCTAAATACAACTTTGATCATTTTTATAGCCTACTACTAATAGTTAACTTTGGCCTTGGTGCCCTGACATGTGGCCTTTGTGCCCCCCACCAAATATGCCCAACTGAAGGCCAAGTGGCCTTGCCCCCAGAATGGTGAAATTCCAAGCCTGTTCACAACATAAGAAATGTAATAATAGTAATATAATAAAAAGAGAATCTCGTCAAAAAGACACCTTAAAATTGAAAATCAAGTCAAATCGAGGATTTGGAGAAATGTGACACCCCAAATGCTTGGCCATTAAAGCACAATTTTGATTCTCGTTGAAATACAAGTCCGATAACACACTTGCTATTAGATTGATATTGAAGTTCATCTAATTTCCGTGCTTTGAAATCATATAGGTTGTAGAGTGACTGATGAAATTCTCCACCTGGTCCCCAACATTGACAACTTCAGACTCACCCTCAGAGCCATCAAACTGTGGGCGAAACGTAAGCGACCATTGTTCATTCACTTCCACAGCTGTTTTGTTTTCTGTTGAGTGCGTCAGTATATGTTTGCCTGGGGGCGGTAAAAACACTTTGTTGGACAGAGCACTGTGTAACATTGTGATGAGAGAATCGAGTGTGCCATGTGATGGTCCCCAAATGCCATTTGGTTACCTTTGTGGTGTAAACTGGATTAGCGCAGAAAAAAGAAAATGTATGTGGCTGCATTTTGCTCTTGGTTGCAGCGTGGCTGTTGTCACAGTAGAATTGTTTTGGCTAGCCCTGGCTGCCTGGTGACATGAGTTCAATCGGAGTTATTTTGTGTGTTTGTTTTTGTGTAACAAAGGAAGCCATTTGCTTCACAAACATCACAAGCCGAAAATGTACGTGCTATTAGAAATGGATTTTAAACAGAGTAGAGGGGTGTTGTCAGGGTAGAGCTTGCAGGAGGTGGTATATTACGCGTTGCTTGTTTACCACGTACAGTATGGCGTACCAAAGAACAGCTGCCACAGAGAATATTTTTGAGTTGCTGTATATTCGAGGTTGCCTCCGCTGCATTAGTGAGAGTGGAGTGTGATATACAGGAAAGCCGGAGAGATTACAAGACGGCAGCTCTCCATGCTCAAAGACTTTCCCGGAGATGGACAGCAGCTTTGGCTGTATGCCCATGTATTTGCCACAAGACTTTGGCGTCAGCTCTAATGGACAGCAGCCTGCACGTTTTCCCACCTCTCCAGCATGACATCTTTGTTTTTGATGGTGCATCGTCTGGAGTAGAAATGGACAATTCTGCATTGCGCTGATATTTAAGTGCCTTCAGTCTCATGCCACACAAGCATGTTAAAGAAACATCATAAACACGCCCCTTCAGTAGGTGTGAACTCCACCAAAAGTTGACCTTATTGTTCACACCTGTGCTCACTTGTGTGGCACCCCAAATTAGTACTAGGGGGCTGGTAGTGTCAGATGTGGGGGATTCTTAGGTAAAAACGAGAATAATGTTTGGTCTATGTGTTGGCCACATTAGAAGTCTTCGATCGTCATTTAAATTAGGGTCCAATGGGGTTATACCAGTTCAACTATCATCACCCCAGTTCTCCATATAACAGTGTTTGTAATGTATCCTGTCAGGTCACAACATCTACTCCAACATTCTGGGATTTCTTGGTGGAGTGTCCTGGGCCATGTTGGTGGCCAGGACCTGTCAACTATATCCCAATGCTGTGGCTGCCACCCTGGTCCACAAGTTCTTCCTGGTCTTCTCAAAATGGTATGCTATTGACTGTTACACAAGCATTATTGACACAGGCTATTAATGCGAATGACGTTGGCTGTAATGTCTATCTAATTTTGGTCCATGTCGTCTTTTTTTTTACAGGGAGTGGCCCAACCCTGTTCTCTTAAAGCAACCAGAGGATTGCAACCTTAATCTTCCAGTCTGGGACCCAAGGGTAAAGTCACCATCTTCCTATAAATCCTTCTTTGGCCTCTGGCCATAATGTATTAGTCAGATTAAGTGGACATATACATTTATATCTTTGAAGTAATTACTGTTGAGTTAACACAATTTCCATACTGAGCATGTTTTGTTAAATTCATTATTAGGTTTGGTATTAAATAAAGCTTAGATTGCTATGCTGAGGCTTTTCTCAAATGTTTGGTCATTTGCCCAGGTTGCATGGTTCACCAACACTCAAAAGGTTGCCACGGTACCCTGAAAATAAAAATGTTACAATGTCCCTTTTTATTAGTATCATTTAGTTTTTTTTAGAAAGACATTTTAAACAGATTTTAATAAAAGCAACTGGAGAAACAATGTACATGCGTTTTAAAGAAATTTCATTTGAATGCCTGAATCAGGAAACATAATACCAGCTTTCATGTATGGTAAACGGCGGAGGAGATAAGCGTAAATCTTTGGTCTGGAGATCTTTAATAGGAAGACTAAGGCTACAATAGCTTTTGGCCACGTTGTATTCAAATTTGACTACTCCGACTGAGGCCCTTATAAATGCTAGACAGTGTTATACAGTCTCTGCTGTTTTTATGGAAGTTGCAAGACCCACGTAGTTCTATTAAATGCCGTTAAATAATTAAATAGCCTTTCGACAGGTTGAAGCGGAGCTTTGCTACCAACGTTATCGGGTAGTTTCAGTTTGATGGGCACACGCATGCATTGAATGAACGCTCATACGCTTAATTGTACGGCTTTATGTTTAATGACATCGAATTAGCATTTCCTCCTGAAATGTTTGTTTTCTTTTTCTGTCAGTCCGCGGTTCCTTGATCAATTGCACAGCAAATTATGCCGGTGCCGGTCCGCGGCCCATAGTTTGAGAAACGCTGATCTAGAGTCTAGACCTATTCTATTACTTCTATTGATGTTTAATGATTTTGACATGGTATCGTTTAAGTATTGGTATCGGGATACTTTGGGATGGTATTGTGACTATACTACGCCAGAATGCTTTGAAAGCAGAGCTTGAGCTTTGGCCTTAAGTGCATGGCCAGAGAGTGACCACATAACCATATAAGTGTGGGCGGTAGTGGTTAAGGAGCTGGGCTAGCGTGCAGTAGCCTGAAAGTTGTCGGTTCAATTCCAGGCTTCCACCGTTCCACCTTGAGCAAGGCACTTAACCCCAAGTTGCTCCGAGGACAATGTGATCCCTTGTAATATAGCTGACATATGTAAGTCACTTTGGTCAAGAAGTGTCTGCTAAATGTAATGTAATGTAATGAGTGTCCTGCTGACTGTGAGCATGTTGTTGCCCCACAGGTGACGCCCAGTGACCGGTACCACCTCATGCCCATCATTACCCCAGCATACCCCCAGCAGAACTCCACCTACAACGTTTCTGCCTCCACCCGGGCCGTCATGGTGGACGAGTTTAAACAGGGTCTGTTGCGCTTTGTGGAGTTTGGTTTTTCATGTGGCAGAGTTCTATACTCACTACTAGGCTCTTCACTTTAGCAACCCAGTAGAGCACGAGAAGTCTAGCTGCATTTAAAAATCACTGTTTCCAGATTGCACACTATTTTCAGACTTAGCTGAAACAAAATGATTGAATCTCTCGTTGAAAATCTTTTTGCTTGAACTCCCCATTGAATTGTTTGTTGATGTTTTGTTTCAGACGTTGGCTTGCCACCAATTTCAGCTCTTAAACTAATCTAAACTGGTGATTTTTACTTGACCACTCAAAATGATTACTAACAGCAGCTGGTGGTTCAGTACCTTTAGAGAGGCGGAAAATGACCTTTTCTTGCAACATTCTAAAGAGGTACACGAAATTGATGTGTATGATTGAAGTGCAAGAAAGAGTTAAAGATTGTCCCCTTCTGGACAAGCATGTAAAATACATAACTGCTTGGTTTGACTTTCAAGGGGTTTGACTCAACATTGTGTTGAGCATCTGTTAGTGTGTACTTCCCTTGCTTGAATGTAGATTCAGGGGTTAAAAAAATAATTGGAAACAGTGTTGCTGAGTTGAGGCTGCCATAGATGCTGATTTCGCCTGATTGGAAAACAGCATCAGGTGGAAATGGGAGTGTTTCATGAAGCTTGTATGTTTTCTGCAGGTCTTGCCATCACAGATGAAATACTGCAGAGTAAAGCAGAATGGTCCAAACTATATGAAGCACCAAACTTCTTTCAGAAATACAAGTATGTATTGAGCTGCTTATCCTGTTGGCCACACATGGTGAGATTAAATTATTTCAATAAAGATTTATTTTTTTTCAAAGCACCACACAAACACACCACCAAAGTACACTATATGCTTTTTATATGTGATCTATTGATAATTGAATTTGAAAGAAATAAAAGTACAGTTATGCAGTCAACGCTGACTATTTATTCTGAGCAAAATGATATCCCTCCATTTCTTAATGATGGGCATGATTAAGTATTATTCGTATAAAACAACTTTTGAAGTTATCAGTACTGAGGATATACTCTGCCGATGATGAAAGTATAAAGCTTTTACAATGGTTGTAGTAATCAAAGGTAGGTATGACACATGTAAGGCTGCATTGCCCTCTACTGATATTTTTTTTACTGTGCCTTTTGAAACTGTATGCAATTCCTAATAAAATGTTTTAGTTCACAATTTGTACTATGTATTTCTTGTTAGTCTGGTTTTGTAGAGCTTTTTTATTTTCAGGTCCCCTATTTTGTTTTCAGTTCATTCTGTGGGGTTTATTGTAGGGTCAACATGCTAGCACATTTGGTTTTTTTTGTATCATGACCTAAAATGTGTAAGATGCAGTTAAATGATTACCAGTTTGGATCAGCTTAGTGCAGAGTAGCTACCCTATAGTTAAGTCTATAGTGTGAATAGCAATGTGTAATGTGGTGTGTAATTATTGTAAGTCGTTTTCCAACTATCACCATTCCCTGGTGTATTTCTACCATGAAGCAATTTCAGATAAGTAAGGCTGAATTTAAGTAATGATGACAAGAAATATAACTTTGTGTTAAGCCTTAGAGATAGTACTTGAGGGGACAAAGTCCAGAAGTTTGCAGTCACTTAAGTCCAAAGCAGTATCAGATTTCCAAAGCAGCAGGTGTCAGATCCAGGGCTAATATTTAGCCTGTTTAATTCATGCAGGGATCAAAACCATGGGCATTGCTTTTATAAATGTATTTAAAGTAGCCTTATCAGATTCCCTTAGAATAGTAATGTGAGGCGCAGTGCTTGCATATGCTATTGGTGACAGACAAAAAGGCTCAGTTTATGCAGAAAGGATCACCTTATGCTTGAATGTTCCTTCTAAAAACATGATGTGGCTTATAATTGCAAAATTGAGTGGTTTAAAATTCAGTCACAATATGACCCTGTAGTTGTAGACAGTGTTATCAGACCCCACCCCACCCCATTTTATTCGTAATATGTTACGTAGTTACATCGTATTACATCAGTTTGCATATCAACCTCCATATTAATTGGATCATACTGGGGACTAAAATAGATTACTAAGCAGCAGTAGCTTTTTTGCCTTCTCTTTTTTGGAGCATTGACTATACATCACTAAACCACATCTTCTCTCTGAGTGTGTATGTTGGAGGGGGTGGTGGGTAGGGAGTGTCAAGTGACACTTTGACGTAACAGAGGCCAGTGGCGTGGCAGTTTTGTGCCCTCAGCCTCTGAAGAGGACACAAGGCGCAGTGCCTCCACAGCCCAGAGGGTGGCGCTGCTGGGTCCTCATGGGTGCCCTTTGGGCTCCTCTATTGCCCTGGAGTTGTGAGAACTCTGCCTTCGGGATCTGCTGCGCTGGGAACCACTATAGACCCTTTCAAGAGAGTTCCATTATCAGCATCATAGTTGGCCCCACAAGACTTCCTTTTTAACATTCCATATGTTATCTTAATGCAGAGGAAGTAGATTGGGGCCCAAATAGAACGTTCAAGCATTGTTTTTGTTTTTATTGTTGAAAGGCTCTATATGTGACCCAGATTGTGGACGAGAGCAATTAAAAAAAAAAAAAAAGCACTTAGCAATGTTTGTCAATGCATCCTTTCATCCATTTCATTACCCCCAAAATTTGTAACAAATTAATAAATCACTAATGTTATCTGGGTGTCACTTTTTTTTTTCACTCATCACTTGCATTCTGTGAATTTAAGTGAACATTTCTTTATCACAGCATTTTTACAGTATGAGTTTCAAAAGCCTTTTATCAGAGTCTGAATCTTAGCAGCTTTTTGTTAATGATGTAATGCCATGATTAAAAGTTTTTCAGGTAAAAAAAAGTGGCCATTTTCGGCTTTTGAACAGAACAGTTTGTTCTTGTGTGGAATTATTTGAGCTCAGGAAATACACTGTCACTTTGCCTTCTAACATTTTGCATAAATCTAGTAGAGATATTATTGCAGTTCAGTGTAGTCAATTTGAACATTGGTTTTTGATTCAAGTTATTTTTTTGTTTGTAAGTTTTTTTTTTTTTTTTCTCGTTTTACTTTACCTTACACACATGCTTTTGGACAGCCTTATATTTGTTGATACGGCCTTCCTGGACAAAAAGATAATGCTCCGCAACAGGCAGAAACAATCTCCTCTGCCTGATAGCGCTACAGTGTTCAAGACGTGCAAATGGTTGACCCAGGGGTCCCTGTCTGGGTGCTCAGGATCTTGTCTAAAGGATGTAATAGCAATGTTCTGTTTGTTTTATGTTCCAAGGCATTATATTGTGTTGCTAGCAAGTGCGCCGACAGAGAAGCAGCACCTTGAGTGGTGAGTACCGCCCTGCCTACTCCCCAAACACCAGGGGGGAGGAGGTAGAGTTGGCTTTAGCCCTTTTCCATAGAATTTTGTTTCTTGGTTTATTATGCCTATATGCTATAATTTTGCTGTGTTTGCTGAGTTCTGCTGAGTGACTGACTGACAGATTTTTTTTCTTTGGCAGGGTGGGCCTGGTGGAGTCAAAGATTCGTATCCTGGTGGGGAACCTGGAGAAGAATGAGTTCATCACGCTCGCACATGTTAATGCACACTCGTTTCCCGGACCCAAGGAAGGCAACGACAAGTGAGTCCATGTCTTATCAAGTCATTGTGTTTTTCTATACACGTGTGAATGAATACCAACACTAATACAATATGGTTTATAACATTGTTACAAAAAATAAGATTCTTTAACAACTTACTTTGTAAGTGGTTTGTCCTATACTATGGAAAGTGAAGTGATCATACAGCTTACATTATTGAATTATTATTATTCAGAACACAATGTCTTTATTCTGGTTGCTTTGGTTGATACAGAGAGGAGTTCAGCACGATGTGGGTTATTGGGATTGTCTTCAAGAAAATGGAGGGGTCAGAAAACCTCAATGTGGACCTTACAGTGGACATCCAGTCCTTCACAGACACTGGTAAGTTCTCCCTTTCTAGATAATATGCCTTCAGTTGCCTTTGTTTGAGTAATAACTGCTTCTATAAATGTTTTTGTTTGCTTTTTAATTACATTATTGTTTCAAACAAGATTATCAATTAGTTGAGTTAGATGGACACACATTTTTTTTTTTCCTAGTCAGACTGTTTTAGCAAATCTCTTTCTCTGATATTATGACGTTATGTCTGACTGCATTTGTTAGGAGCTTACCTTCACATAGTTCCATGCACCCATGATGTGTTTTTTGAAAATGAGTGCTTCTCTATTTGTGACTAATTACAATTCCTGAGTCATAATTACACTTTTGTCATTTGCTTTAAGTGTACCGTCAGGCGATCAGCAGCAAGATGTTTGAGCAGGACATGAAGATCACTGCCAAACATGTGAAGAGAAAGCAGCTCCAACAGCTTCTACCCAGTAATGTCATACAGACCAGGCCAAGCAGGAGGAAGGTAAGCAAGGCAACCTCCACACAATCTTCCTCACAGCGCAGACCAGGGTAAATTTACTCAGAGGAAGTGATAACCTTCCTGATAGAAGGGCCCTGTAGCTTTGTTTCACAAGTCGAAATAATCCACAAGGCGCTAATATTAAGAGGTTTACGACTCTCTCTTTAAGTGAAATTACTAAAGTTTGTCTCTAAACCACATACATAATTGATCAAAAAAAATAAAAATGTTTGACATTGAAAGTTCTAGAAACATTTTTCATGCCTATCTATTTCTTTCCATATAGCACTCAACAGAGGGACCAAGGCCAATGAATGACAGCAGCCTGGACCTGTCACTGGATAGTGACAACAGCCTGTCAGTGCCCTCTCCTCCCTCTGTGCCTGCAGCAGCCAATAAAATCAATCCTCTTGGCTCCATTGGGTAGGAAATTCCTTTACCAATTTATTTCTTTTTTCTTACAGCCGGGCCACATGGGGTGCACAACTAGAGCGTTCCGTTTGCGGACCGGTAAAATAGTTGTAGAAGACGGGTATTTTTTTTTTTTTAACGTTAACACCGCTGTCACTGTACATCTGGTGAAGCCAATTCCATTGATTATAGTAGAAGCATATGCAGTATAATATAATAAGTGAGCAGAGCACTTCTGTTTCGTGTCCAGTGCAGCCCGGCTGATCGAGTACAGATGAACTATCAGTATCCATTTACAGCGCCCTCAACTTTTATTGGCGCCCCTGGTAAGGTTTGGTAAAAATAACGGTGTGTGTTGGGGGGTGGGGGGGCAATATGTAATAAATATTAATATTTTTAGCAAAAACGTGATACAATTATTAGCATTCCTTTGTTAAATACTTTGTAAAGCCTCCCTTTGCCATTAAAACGGCTTGTAATCTTCTATGACATCCCATAAAGTTGTAGAATAAAAAGCAAGGGATTTCAGATATGTAATAAATATTAATATTTTCAACAAAAACATGAGACAATTATTAGCATTCCTGTTTTAAATACTTTGTAAAGCCTCCCTTTGCCATTAAAACAGCTTGTAATCTTCTATGACATCCCATAAAGTTGTAGCATAAAAAGCAAGGGGTTTCAGACCATTCCTCTGTACAAAATCTCTCCAGACCATCCAGATTCCTAGGTCCTAGAGTCCTTGTGTATTCTCCACCTTTGGGTCATCCCACTGATTTTTTGTGGAGTTCAGATCAGGGGACTGAGTCACTGAGATGGCCATGGCATTAGAGGTCTGCACTCCCGCGGTAGACCCGCGGGTCCCAACGCAAAAGAGTGCGGCGCGGGACAACTTTTGAAAGCTTTTTGCGGGAGCGGGTGGGATGAGAGAGGTGCGTTCGCGGGTGTGGGACAAACGGATGATTCACTGCACTCCCGCAAATTAAATATGTGCGTAAAATTAAATATGGAAATGATTAAAGTAGTGTTCATAACTATAGTTCTGCTGGATGTTCTGTTAGGCAGCATTAAAAAACAGGGTTTAAGCATAACTGACAGATAGCAGGCCTATAGCCTATATTGTTGTTTACGTGGGTTCAATTTGTTCCTGCTGCTCATTGTCAAAACTCGAAATCGAAAGCATGACAGAGGAAGAGGGCACCAGACTAGGCCTACTTCAGTTGTTAGTCTACATTCAGAACCAAGAAACTGACATCTGGAGTCTTTCTCAGGTGTGTATGCTCCTTTCGTGAGACAGAAAGAAAAGCTGAATAGGCTATCCCTCCTGCATGAAGGCTTTAGCGGGCGGGAGCGGGACATCATGTTACAAATGCGTGCGGGAGCGGGACTAAAAATGTTTGTTGCCAAAGAGCTCAAATTTTCATTTCATCTGACAATCAAATTCAAAAACCCTGTAGGATTCAGTAACTCCAGCCATTTACATTTGTAATTAAATGATGGGAAGGCTTTTCTAAATAATCTGTTGGCTGTCATCGCTTTTGAAGATTTTTTGAGATTTGGTGACTACAAGTTACTTTTTTCTGTAACTCTCCAACAGTGATGCTTCTGAATGTATTTTCTCTATCACCATCTTGTGTGGGGGCAAGATGACCATGGGTCTTTGTACAAACATGTTTGTCGCATTTCTAGTTTATTTGAACCTCTGAATTATTGTTTTAACTGTAAATATGGGCATTTTCGTCCAGTTACCTATTTTAATAGCCATTTCCTGATTTACGTCAACACACTTTCCTTTTATTTTAATTCCGTGTATTCTCTTTAATGACTAGGGCATTAACATAAAGTCACCAAATACTTTACCAGGTATTATACATTTACCCATAACTTTACCAGGTATTATACATTTACCTATAATTTTACCCGGTAGTATACATTTACCCATAACTTTACCAGGTATGATACATTTACCTATAATTTTACCAGCGGTACCAGTAAATGTGGAGGGTGTTGTATATGTCTTATTTTGATATATATATATATATATATATATATATATATATATATATATATATATATATTAATTTGTTAATAACGAATTCATTTGTCTTTATCAGTTGGTATTTACTTGTGTGTCGTTTTTCCTCCTAATTGTGTCTTGTAGGTTCACAGGAGCTATGATTACTGCTTCAGACAAAATGGACACCTCTGGGAGCACCTCCCCTACCTCGCGTACGTGTGCTTAACCCAGGTGCAGAGGTGGAAGTCTGACTTCATATCAAGTCCACATATCTGTTCCAACCATTCACTTAAACAAGCTGATTCTACTGAGCACAACTCTGCCAGGCAGATCAGCTAATAGTGAGATCCCCTGTGTTAAGTGCACAGGTAGAACCAATACATGATGGGACCTATAGTTTGTGAAGCCGGACTTTTCCGCCTCAGCCCATACGTCTCTCTTCCTCTTCTGCTCCTCCTCAAGGTTGAGCCCCAACCCACTCTCACCTGCTGTGTCTCCCCCCTAACAGCTGTGCCCACGGCTCCCAAATCCATCCAGTCGCGTAAAGGCTCCAGCTCCAGCAGCAGCCCCCCCCCTCCTATGGGCCCTCCAGCGGCGCCCAAGGCCTCCTCCCCCCCTCCTCCACCCGTGCCACCGCCAGAGGACAAGAGCAAGAAGCCCAAAACAGAGGAGGTAGGGCCTGCTCTCACTAAAGACCAAAGATGCTATTTCTGTGTTACAAATTGTAACGAAATGCATTACTTTGATCATTGTGCACCAAATCCTAAGTAACTCTTAGCTGAGTAGAAGGAGATATGGTGCATTTTAATACAATAATACAGATGTAATGCACAAATTTCATATTTTCATCTGGCATGAATATAACAGTGCTGGTAAACCTGTTCTAAAGTGTTAATTAAGAGCCAAGTTGACATTGTGGACTGGTTTCCTGGACATAAAGAGATCCTCAGTGAAGATCTCCACTAAAAAAGAGCTTTTGGTCTAGGACTAGACCTACATGTAATGCTTCATTTGGCAACATGTAAGAATAGCCGTAACCATCATGCGCCAATGCCTCTGCCTCTTTTGAAAACCAGACGGCCGCCCTGGCCTCCAGTGCCCCCAGCGGCGACTCCCCTACCTCTGGAGTCCTTCCTGTGAAACGCCCAGGGTCACCGCTGCCCGAGGACCAGAGCAAGAAACCCAAAGTAGAGGACGAAGCCAAGGGGGTAGGCCAAGACTCTGTGTTTCTCACGCCATTACATCACATGTTATTTGATCTGTCATCACCACACTAGTGAAATGAGCGTGTTTACTTACTTATGTTTACTATTTCGGTGATTTCACACATGAATGAACTCATTTCATATTGCTTGCACAACGCTCCCATTTGTATGCTGTAAGGGTACAAATTAATGTTTTGGATTTCAGCAGATTGAAGAGGAGATGGCCTCACAAGGCGATGAAGCTATGGAGACGGACATTAAGGTCAGTATCAAACAAAATGTCCGCCGTACGTACCAAATCTCAAGTGAGGCTTCACAGCACGGTAAAGCTAGCCCCAAAGCGGTTTATTAAGTGAGTCTGTTTGTCCCTGCAGGAGCTGGACCCTGAGCAGAAAGCACCATCAGATCAGGTAGCCTTAGTTGCTTTATATGTTTTGCTTCTTCCCATCACTATGCTTTTCGTGCCATTCCAATGACGGAGAGTCAAGGCAAACTAGCACAAATTCTGGAAAAGAATTGTTCCAAAGCTCCAAGCTTCCATGTTTGTTTTCATCTCTGTTCTGTCTGTGCCGCGTCTTCTCTAGCGTGCCTCCACCACGGACCTGTCTGACGTGCCTCTGCCCCCCGCCAATCCCATTCCAGTCTTGAAGAACTCCATCAAGCTGCGCCTCAGCAGATAGGGGGGCCAGAGCAGAGTGTAGCCGGGGCAGCGGTCACCCGCACGCCCACCTCGCCAACCTCACCCAGACTCACTTCACCTTCAGTGGGCTGAGGGGAGGGTGGGGTAGAAGAGGCCTGACTGGGCCCCCCTCCCTCACCCCCCTCACATACTGTACCCCAACAGAGAGTCCAACCTTTTCTTGAGTGAGGCACAGATCCCCCTAGTCCTCACCTCAGGATGCCGGAAAGGAGATGATGCAGCGTGATGCGTCCCTCACTGCCACATCTGCTTCTGTCCACTAGAGGGCAGAGCTGCCCTTCGGAAGAAGTCCCTGAGAAAACCTCAACGCCAACGACCCTCCTCGATTCTCCTCGCACTCCCGCCAAGAACAGACTGACGCACAAATACTCTGTTGTGTCTTCGCACATAATTGTGTGGAGACTGAATGCGTACGTGTGTGCACGGGATGGGGTGGGGTTGATGTGTGTGTGTGTGTGTGTGTGTGTGTGTATGTGTGTTTGCCTGCTTTGGAGTACTATGAGAGAAAAGTGTATGTATACACACAGATGCCTATTTTTTGCCTGTTGTGTATTTGTCTGTTGACAACACGGACATTGCTGTAAAAAAAAAAAAAAAAAAAAAAAACAAATGTAGTGCTCAGGTCTTATGGTGAAGTATATTGTGGCATGTTTGCATATCCACATTTCTGAGGTCAGTTCAGCTCACCTTGACTTTGCGTCTGCTGGAGTCGTATGGCATCGCGTGACAAGACTAAAGGATTTCGTGTTGTCCGTCAGTGTCGAGGGTGTCTCATGCTCAAATTTTAAGGGCGTTGCTCAAACAGGGCAGGTGACTGTTGCGATTCCCCTGCAAATTAGACTGTTGCAGGTTCGAGCAAATCATTTGACCAATCTTGTCTTTTCCTATGCGAGAGAGAAAGAGACAACATTTTCCGGCTTCCACTTCTCCTGTATGGGTGCTCCGAGCTGTTTCTAGAGACTGTTGGAGAAACTACTGCTTTGTTTTAGTTTGTGAGCAGCAGTAGCTGACCATTTAAAAGTACTCTTTTGCGTTTCTTATTGCTCTCTGTGTGCGTGTGACTCATTCAGAACCATTATAAGATACAAAGAGAAAACCTTCAGCTGTTTAAGTTGAGCACACAGTTAAGCTTGGATAGTTTCTTTTGAACGTGGTATCAGTGGATGCAGTTAAAATAACAGTAATCTCTACCATTATGTATGTTTAGTGCTGATGACCAATTGATTTTTTTTCCTTTCTTTCTTTCTTTCTTTCTTTCTTTCTTTCTTTCTATCGTTCTCTCTTATTTTGCGTGCCCCAGAAGATGGAATGAGCTTGCAATTACTTTTTTTTTAAATGAAGAATAGTTACAGAGACAAGGGATTCTGTTTGTACGGTTCTTGAAAGTAAAAAAAAAAAAATTGTCAAATTTCAGGTTTCACAATTATTTTCTTTCTCTCTGTCTCTGCATAAACAGACGTGGCTTTGTCTTAATTGTTTGTTTTGACGGTGCGAGGAAAGCTAAGAGTGCTGTATACGGAAGCGTTCTGATGTTCTCTACCTGGGGTAGAGAGAAAATATCACCACTGCTCACACACCTTTTTGGGGTCTTACAGTACTTACCCCTTTCTCAACTTTTCTTAGCCGTCTTTGTAAAAGTAAGGATACTGTAATTTTTTCCTCAAATAAAGGTGTATGTTGCATAAAGACATGCAGTTTGAATCATTTTTTTTAAGGATGAGGTTGGAAAGTTTGAGGGAAAGTTTTGTTGAGGCAAACATGGCTTTTTTTATTGGGTATATCAATAGAGTTATATCTGAAAATGTAAATCTTTTCATTTATTCATGAATTCATTGTCATTCACTCATTCATTCACAGTCTTCCATTTCCTGTTAAATAAATACACTATATGATTGTTTTCTTAAGATTTTCCTCTGTATGTTCTATTATTTAAAGCAAATAGGTAGATGACAATATAGTCCTTCAAAACCTACTACATGTTTTTTCTCCTTTTTTTTCTTTTTTTTAAGTAGTGTTGTTTTCCATCTGCAACACAATCGTGACAATTTTCCAAGACGCTGCCCGTAAGAAAATGTATTTTGTTGCTAAGGAACAGCTTTCATTGTGCCTCGGTAGGTGGTCCCCTTATGAATATCGTTATGGTCTGTCTCACAGGGACAATGCAACTCAGCCATCGCTCCTCTCTGCCAATATTTATCTGTGTTTTCATTTCTCCGCCACAGACATATGCTTTCATTTTGCCGTGTCCGACTCCACACAACTGTTTGTGCTGCTTAAGCCACCTCGCTCCCCTCGTTTTCTTTTTTCTCTCACTCCAAACACACTGTAACTGATCAGCCGCATGTTAAAAAAAAAAAAAGAATCAAAAATACCCCCCACACACAGACACACTCAAATAGGGGGGCAAAGCATTTGAAAGAAGTCCGGTTTGGACAGTAGACTCTGGAATTGGACGAGACTATTTCTGCCAACGGGAGAAATACCTACAGTACTGCTGCCTGTCTCTGGCCTCTCTCATCATATCGGGGCAATTCTACATGTGTGCTTGTGAAGAGCAGAGGGGATGATGAGCCACAGTAAATCTCCCTCTCCCATCATGGTGGCTTCTCTGTCAACGGCCTGCTTTTCCCAGCCCTCCCATTTTTCCCTATTTGATCCAATCCAACACTCCGACCCACAAGGACAAAGCTGCATCCTGCGCCCGTCAGTGAGTTACCTGCACGGATGCGCAAAGCAATCCCTCACCATGACTGGACGTCAGTCTGCATTTCCTGCGGTTCTGCTCGGCGGGTCAGCTGCTGGCCGTGTCTACTGGTGTCAGGGATGCTGCGTGCCTCCCATTAATTAGCTCAGCATTAGGCTGGCATCCAGAGGTGTCAGTTCATCCATGGGAAGAAGGGGTTGGGGAGGTGCTGGAAAGAGCCTCTCTTCCTGGACGGGGGTGTGCATGCACTCTAACCCCGGCTGAACGCTCCCTCGTGTGGGGTGGTGGTGGCAGGAGAGCATGCCGGTGCAGCCTGGTTCCCCTGCTGGGCCTCCATATGCCGGAACAGTTAGAGGGGAAGATGGATGGCATCGGGAGGGAGAGAGGGAGGGAGGCGACTCCCTGGCACTCCCTGCCCCCGCCCGGGTGATGGAGAAGACTAGGCTCTCGCCACGGCAACACGTTGGCACTGTTGTCTGGGAACAGAGCGCGCAAAAGAGACGCCAGATTTCGGGAGGAGACGTGAACATGGCGTATGCCAGCGCGCCCATGTCTCTGATGGAGGATCGAGGGCATCTGTGTGACAGGGCTCCTCCATCTCGACCCCTGCGCTCGGCGAGGTCAGGAGGCTCCAACCAGGTTTCCGCGCCGCGCTTTCCGTGTGTGATTTTGCTGAGGCCTCAGGGCCCACGGTGCGCCATCTTTAGAGGGTGATCTATCAGCCTGCATTCTCTGTTCTCTCAAGTTGCCATGAACACCGTCTTAACGCTCCCACACACACACACACACACACACACACATCTTAAGCCTGAACTTTTTCTTTTCAAACTGGCTTCTCTCACAGCAGGCCTGTCTATCCACCTCAACCATTCTCTCTTTTTAAAAAGCACGAGCCTGCTCTCCCTGACACACGCACACACACACACACACACACAAGACAGGTGATAAAAGCACGTCCTTCACGTTAATGAACGGCTCTGTGCTAAAACAATGCGGCATTCAAAGGGAAGATGCCAACAACGCGCAGGGAAAATGAAAGAGCCTGTCTACTATGCCCCCCCCACCCCCTCCCCTCACCCCTCCGACTGATCAAAACAGCCATGGGTGTGAAGTGAACAAGCAACCTTCTCCCGACTGATCTGACCAAACCTGCAAATGAGACACTGCTGCTGCTGCTGTTGTGTGAGGAGACATCGGCGCCTGCAGTTGCTCTGACTGCCGCCGCTCCTTTTGCTCTGGGTGTTCACTGGTGCTGGACTGGCGTTTGCAGCGAAGGTCACCCCTTTTCTGGCCTATCGGTTGGGTCACTGACCAAGAGGGTAGTGAGGGCTGGACAGCGCTGAAAAATATGGAGGTCCAAGAGCTCTGGAATTGCCCGGACAGAGATTTTTTTTCTTCTTTTAGATTAAAAACATGTAAATTGAGGATTTGAGGCACCTTAAATGTCTAGCTAAAACCTTGCACTTCATATAACAATGAGATTACAGATTAGGTTAGAAGTGAGATTATTAATATTCAAACTCTTCTTTAGTTTTTTTTAATCTATTGTAATATTTTCATAATCTGAAACTTGCCTTGCTGAATAGTGCAAGAAATCTGTAACAATTCTGTAATCTATTATCCTAGGGTACCTTCTGCCTCAGATGTAGATTACAGATTGCCTTCTGAACAGGATGGAGACGGCTGTTATTGATCCGAGTGCCAGGGAGAGACCTCAGGATGATCCGGGCCTGACCTTCTGGATAGATGGATGTCCTGCAGTGTTGTGACTAGGGGAGGTGAGAGGAGCAAGTAGCCTAAGTGAAATGTTGGGGGAGACATTAATAAAAAGAACTTGGTTACAACCTGACACTTCAGTGTTTAGTTCATTTGAGTGTTTTTGCTGCAGACATTTATTGATAAAGGTGTTGTCTATGTAAGCCTATGTATAGATGATAAAAATGTGTTGGATATAAAGTAAATGATTACGAACTAAATTTAACATAGGCCTACTGTAGACATTATTTTTGGAATATTCTGTACATCAATCACTCAATCAATCAGCCATTGGGATATAGGGTAATTTTGCATTAATCTCTGGAGTAAACCACTCAGCGAGTGTTTCTACTTGTCCTGTAGATGTCGCTGTTGTTCTCATAATGTGCCAAGAACTTTGGTACTCCACGGCCTGCCACTACAGGGTGTAATGCAGGTGCTTTCTTAACACACATGGTTCCATATCACCACTAACGTAAAGAAAATTCTGGATGCTAATCTCTTTTTTTTTTCGAGCACCATGGTTCGAACTGACAATGGAAGTAGTTTACTAGTCCCTTCCAAGAGGGAGGATGCCACTGTATATCGGTAAGTGCTTTCTGAAAATGCAATGCAAATTGCCCTTTGTGAGCCATTAATAGCCCAGACATTTAAATGATAATGTCCGGGGTGTTTTTCTTTTTTTTTTTTAAGTCTGTGAGCAGCACTGTTCAGGTGTTGGAGTGAAGCAAAGTGCTTTATAAAAGTGTGTGTAATTGAGCGACTTGGCAGACGGACAGAGAAGCCTGCCAAAAACATCTCCCATCGCACGAAGCACGCACTGCTCACCGTAACCTTCGTGCTTTCGCTTAGCAGTAGCCTAGGCCTAGCGCTTGCTCTCTTCAATTTTTACTATTTCCCCACTAAATCCTCTGACTCTGGATCAGCTCGCTTAACAATGTTTGAGTTAAGTGTTCAGTAAATTAAGACACGTTATGTATTCAAATGTAATCACTGGACTAAATTGTGTCCATTCCCATAGCGTTTGACTTTAGGAGAGTAAATGGGTAAATATACGATGACACACACACAGTGGCCCAGTGTGAGGTAGGCTTGTCTTTTATCTGAGACACTCATGGGCACTTCACATACTGGTGTTTAGGATTAATTGTATGAACAATTGAGAATTGTTTTCAGCAAATGAAGGTAGGCCTATCATCATTGTGAAAGGCTAGGTGGAGTTCATTGTCTTAGTGGTGTTTTGTTTGACAATGGAAAAATGGGTTCTCTCTCTCTCTCGCTCTCATTCACTCACTCACTCACTCACTCAGGCCCAGTGTGAGGTAGCAGAGGTTTGTATAACTCCGGGACCCTGATGGGTGCTGTGTGTATTTTGGGGTGCCCCTTAACACCCTGAACTGCCCCCCACCCTCCACAATGTATGCCTCCCCCAGGCATGCTGCCCGGCAGTCACACCCAGCCTCACACCCGCACCAGCTAATTAATGCCTGCATATGCAAATGAGGCCAGCTGCCAAACTGGCAGTTATTTTTCTGTAAATCTGTCTGGAGAGCAATGAGGCTTGGTCTTCACGATGACACGGATTTGAACATCGCTTTTGAGCTTGGCAAAAGGCAAAAAAAGAAAGAAAAACAACCTGGTCCAAGGCTCCTCAAGTTCACAACCACTCACAGGCAACGGTGAGAATGAACACAGTGTGTGTGTGTGTGTGTGTGTGTGTGTGTGTGAAGGGGGGTAGACAGAAAAACAAGGAACTTTTTCTATCTGTCCCTCTTTCTCTCTCTCCCATTCCGTTGAATTTGACAAGTTTTGCTTGGATTTATCCTGTACAATTTATATCAATTATCAGCGGGTGTCAGCTGAGGTCCTTTCAAGAGGTTGAGTTGTTGGGGGGTGGGGGTGGGAGGTGTGTTGCCGGAGGGACGGGATGGGAAATCAAAGCTGTGGACACTTCAGTGCCTCTCATGGCACAGTCAATTAACCAGCCACCTTACATCAGCAACACTGAGCTTAGCACAATTATGTCTACTCAAGCGATCAGCAGTGTTACTGAGGTGAAATACGCAGATGAGAGGAGGGAGAGAGAAAGAAAGAAAGAAACAGATAGGAATGTGTAGAATAATTTTTTCCTCTTTCTCTCTCTCTCTCTCTCTCTCTCTCTCTCTCTTTCCTCCTCTCTTTCTCCTGCTTCAGATAATAAAGGTTAATAACAGTCCTTTCAGTGTCATATTTGACATGACCAGTCATTGCAGTAATTACAATCATTATGGGCCAGAGCATGTCTAGTTATCCTTCTTAAACATAGACCACGGACGAAAATCAATTATTCAATCAAGGGTCGACCCCCCTCTCCCCCCTCCCCCACACACACACTCACACACACACTCACACACACACACACACACACACACACAGTCCCCATCCTCACGCTCTCCTTTTCCAATTCAGTGGCGTTTGAATTGAATGGGAGTTGGTTCGCTTAATTTTGGGCCTGACTGAATGTGCCTTTTGGTGCGGCAGTGGGGTAAGGGGGGAGTTGCAATGTGATCAGGCCCCTCATTTGTGTCCTTTTCAGATGTTCAGTCGCCTCTTGGTGGAATGTGCGGCTAATTCTGAACAATCAGTGAGCATGAGAAACTGGCACATTTTCGGCAGTGATTTCTCTGGTTCTCTTAAGAGCGTGTGTATGAGTGCCTTGGAGGTAGAGAAAGAGAGAGAGAAAGAGAGAAAGACTGGCGCGTGCCGACCCCCATGCCCACTAACCCCCCCCCTTTACTCTTATGCTTTCTCTGTGTCTGCGCCCACTGAGATTGTCAGGATGTAATTTAAGACCATGGGCACAAAGACCAAATGCCAAGCAGACAATGAAGCCGTGCGATGCGCTCGCCTTTAAGTGCCCTGCCTCTCACGCCGTCTGGGGGCGTGTAATTAGGATCTCTGGCACAAAAGAGAGAAGTCATGATCACAACTAGTTTTTGGATGTGGGCAATTTGAAAGGGGGATAAGTGAGACGCAAAAAAGAAGAAAAAAATTCTGAAGGGACATGCGACACAGGCATCTGTAGTGGCGTTCCTCTAATTGAGCCATAAAGGGCAGCTAGTTGCCCCGGCGACCAGTGTCGTGTGAGGTATCAGAAGTCCTATGATAGAACAGTATGATGTAAATATGTGTCACATTTGACACAAACTCAGAGAAGGAAAGGCAGTGAAAAATGAATGGCAAGGAGCGTTGGCATAGCAACGACATATGAATATTGTGATCGAACATTTACTTGATAATCTCATACTGCATGCTCCTTTGTTTAAATAAGTCCTTTGTTTTGAAGACACCTAGTTACCCGTCTGCAAGCAAGGGACTGCTCCCCTCATAAAAGACTTACGCGGGGAAAAAAAATCCCAAATGAAACTTGCAATTTTCTACGGCTACAAAGGAGACACATCTTACCAGCACTGAAGTGGCTGATTTGTGACTTTGGGCTCAGTGGAGTGTGACCTGCAGTGCTGCGCTTTTGCCACATTTGATTGAGAAGGCAGCACTGTTTCACATGCCGGGCAACTCGCATGCGTCCAGAGGGGTGACAGAAGTCTTTTCAGAACCCTGACGGAGGGTTCCAGAACTCTCAGCCCTCTGCCTTCTTCAATAGTGTGAGGGCCTTCTCTGGTGCCCCGTGGTTCCTCAACACACTCTTCAACTTTCTTTCTCTTCCTTTCTTTCTCTCTCTCTCTCTTTCTCTCTCACCATCTCTCTCTCTCTCCCTCTCTGCTGGGTGGCTCTCCTCCATGGTCTGGTTCAGAGCCCTTTTCCATTTAATTAGATTTGTAAAAACAATTTTTGGAGTGCTTTATTCTGTAAAAGCTCTCAGGGGTTAAAATCAGCTGAGCACTTCTTTTCAGCGTCTTTTCAGCAATGGAGCATAAATTATTTAAAATTGTGCGACCTTTTATCTCACCCCCTTTGAAGGCAGCAAATTAAAAATGTAAATGGGCTCCCTAATTAATATGCAAATGCATTCATTCCCGGTTAACAATTAGCAATTAAACCTGCACTGTCTAGGAAGCGCACAGACAAAATTAGCAACTTATTTCTGCATCTGAAAAACAGAAAACCTGACACAGAAATGTTTTGTCGTACAAAATGTCTTTTCAGTGTTTATTACTCTATTGCAGAGGAGGAATATACCTGCTCAGAAGTCATGCACGTTGCTGTTGACCCCAAACATGATCAGTGTGATTTTTTTCTCCTCTTCTCTCTCTCTCTCTCTCTCTTATAGGCGGTTTTACTGGGGGACTTTATTTCATAATACCAGTCATCATGATTCTTAAAGCTAATTGAAATGTGCAGAAGTCTGCAGGGACTGCATTTGCGTGAACCCCAGATAGAGAGAGCAGCTTCCCTTTCTTGCCAGAGATAGAGCAGGTTATATAATAGCGTCACTGAGTCTCCCTTATAGAGGATCATTGATGCTAGCGCCTTATTCCAATTGGCTAGATAGTGGATTATTTATTTGCAGGGGGATTACCGCCGCGATTTGGCAACATTTTTCATTTCGTTTTTTATGTAACATTTTCACTTATCAAGGCATGCCTGCGATGCTAACGTGAATGAGTTTGTCTCCGTAAATAGCTTCTAAATCTGTAAACAGTTGCACGGAAAAAAATTTATAGAATATTGAGTTCGCTACAACTTTTTAATGGAGAAGGGAATGAGTGTCTGATAGTAGTAACATCTCTCCTGTCTAATTGCCTAGCCACTTAGCGAACATTCTTTTGTCTTTGACAAAGTTACTTTCCACAACTTGCTGTGGCTACCCCCATGACAATGTTGCCCTATTTGCATCTACATAATTGAAGAGAGGTTCACACCAGTGTTTTGGACATGTTTTTGTCATTGTGCTTTAATGTTATTACTTTGACACAACCTCTAATGTGTTGTCATACAGCTCAGATGAATTGGCTTGCTTGTGTACTGCTTGCATGTAGTCTGATGAGATTTCTGCGCTCTTGCTCTGTTTGCCCCTGGCTGTAGATGCTGAGTGCCCATGTGGCCTACTTGACCGAATGCTGAGACCTTAGAGGTGAGAGGTCTTTCTTTTGCTAGCTGCCATCTAGTGAAACACACTCATTTCTCCTATATTTTTTTGTGTCAGCATTCAAATATGACACAGGCTAGAATCCTCCCCAACCCCCAACCCCCTACACGTACCCCTCATGCACGTACACATTGTAATTAAACGATGGGTTTACAGAGAAAGGGCCTCATATTTTATTTATCTACATTTATATTGCTTCTGGATATTTGCACTACCTGTAAGGTTTGCTTGCAGTCACACATTGTTATTGTTCAAGTTCTCAGTGGACACAGAATTATTACTACTCAGAGGCTGGCGAGAGATTGAATTTTTCTCACTTAATTTGTTTGATACACACACTTTCACTTCGGGCTTCATGTGAGGAATAGTTTTAATGAGATTTTTTTTAATATAATTTCCATGTATAATTCATTTATTAGCTTTGTTGTTATGTTGCTAAATCTAATGTGCTTAATATAGCATACATATGTAAAATAATTAAGGAATGTGGTCATTTTATTGGCATTAATCCAGTCAATTTAGCCCATGAAATGTTATTGATGAACTAATGGCAATAAAATGCTAATAACTCTTATTACAATTCATTGGTACTATGTTATCTGACATTTTGGTGTTTAGATACAAAGTATTAGGCATATAGCAGTCTCTGAAATTGTGTCATTATAAGACCAATTCTACTTATGAACTAATCTAAAGGGATCCATGCCAATGAAATGACAGTATTCGTATTATACTGGTATTCTTTTATTTTATTTATTCATATTGCTGGCCACTCCAGACATACAGTATGTAAACAGACCAGTCTCACAAGTCTTTTTGAAAAAGCAGAAAAGATTTTCTCATTCTCTGTCTCTCTCTCTCTCTTCAGGATGTGAGAAGGGGGGTGGGGTAGGTTCATTCATTTGGAGATTAATGATATACTGTAAGAATGGCTTGTTATTAAACTGCTATTTTTAAATTACAACTCGGAGAGCTCTCCCTTGGGATCGCCTGCTTTAGTCACTGATCTCTCTCGCTCCCTCTTCATGCTATGGAAGCTTTCATTTCTCTCACGGGACCAATCTTGCAGGAGCCTCCTAAGAGCGCAATTGGAGAGAGTTTTTCTGTTTCATTTCGACTCTTCATATATAGATTTTGTCTACTGGCCCTCCGTGGAGCTGCCACTGCATTTCAAAGGATGAAAAAAGTGAACCTTTCCCATAATATCCTGCTGACCAGCTGATTGACACAGAATTTTTGGAAAAATGCATTTCATCAGGTACCACATTCAGATGTCCCTAAAACAGGTTTTTAGGGAACCTTTTTTGGTGATATAAAGTTAGGACACCCGGCACTGTAAGGAGCGAAGATGTAACAAAGAGAATGCATTAGCATATTTCCTACTATTCATCTAATAGGGTCAATTACTTCTTAATTTTTGTTTCAGGCCGGCAGGCAGGCAGGCTACTGATCCTCTGGGGTGCTGGAAACTCTATGAGGCAAACTGGGGTGAGTGTTATCCTGTCTACGGGATGCCCGTGGTTGCAGGCAGCAGTGTGTGTGTGTGTGTCTGTGGTGTGTGTGTGTGTGTGTGTGTGTGTGTGTGTGTGTGTGTGTGTGTGTCTGTGTCTGTGTGTGTGTGTGTGAATGTGAATGTGTGTGTGTGTGTGAATGAATGTGTGTGTGTGTGTGTGTGTGTGTGTGTGTGTGTGTGTGTGTGTGTGTGTGTGTGTGTGTGTGTGTGTGTGTGAATGTGAGTGTGTGTGTGTGTGTGTATGTGTGTGTGTATGTATGTGTGTGTGTGTGTGTGTGTGAGTGAATGTGAGTGTGTGTGTGTGTGTGTGTGTGTGTGTGTGTGTGTGTGTGTGTGTGTGTGCACGCTTGTGTGTGTATGAGTGTGTGTGTGTGTGTGTGTGTGCACACTCGTGTGTGTGTGTGTGTGTGTGCATTCAGTCCAGGGGGAGTTTGAACCCTCAGCTCAGTTGGAGGACCGAGGCAGTACTGGATGTAATTAGCACGCGCCTGTTGATTCGCAGATAATGAGAAGGAATTCATTAGCACTGCGTTAATTGCTATCCTCCTCTTAAAAGTTTTTCACTTCATCTTTTTTTCTCCTCCAGACTACCCGAGTTTGTGCTTTTTTGTGTTTCCGCGTGTGGAGAGGGAGGGGATCGGATGCGAAAACCACTGTACTGCAGTGGCAGAAAAGGCCTAGCCTGTGTTCACAACATCGGTTCATTCTCTACATAGTGCACTATATGGTGAATAAGTGCAAACACCTACTCATTCTCTACATAGTGCACTCTATGGTACAAACACCCATTCATTCTCTACATAGTGCACTATATGGTGAATAAGTACAAACACCCACTCATTCTCTACACAGTGCACTATATGGTGAATAAGTACAAACACCCACTCATTCATTACATAGTGCACTATATAGCTTGTAACCACCATATGCACTATGCAGTGAGTAAATGGATGTTCGGAACACAGAGCTTGTCTCTATCACAACTACTTTTGTTTATTCTTCTGTGGTAGTTTTGCATAGCATCTGTGTGTGTACTCATTCATCCATTCATTCATTCATCCATCCATTCATTCATTCATTTTATTCATTTTGTGCATTGCTTCATTCATTTATTCACGTGACTGCATTCTGAATTTGGAGTAAAATGTCATGTCCCAGTGTGTGATGTACGAATCCAGCGTTCGAATTACCCACTTGATCAGCTGTGTAGGTTAAATTGCAGTTGCCCCCTGGCTGCCGTATGATATGTCACGTGGATAGTTCAGTGCTGTCATGTATGGTTTAATAATTAGTTCTCAAAGCCGAGAGACAAATTGTTGTGTGGTTAGAGCAGAGGTGACTGGTGAGATTTGTAATTATCATTGGAAATAATAAAGAAATAATAAAGAGCTTTACTCTGTGCCCATGAAGGGTCAACGCCAGCTGACACCAGACGGATTTATCCTCTCTTTCTCCCTCTGTCTCGCTCCCTCTTTCTCTTGTATGTAACACATACACATATCCATAGGCACACGCACACACGCACAAACTCACACACACACACAAGACATACACACACACACACACACACACACACACACACACACACACACACACACTACTGTAACTCCCTTTCTGCTTCACTCTCTTTTTCTGGCCATTATGGATGATGCGGGCCAGAGGTTAGAGCCAAACGGGTAATAGATTAGCCAGCCGCAGAAGTGGGCTGTGTCATGTCCTGTCAGTCCTTATTGCACTGATACTAAAAAGACGCTGGTTCTCCTGGGCTCCTCGTGATCTGTAAACACAGAGTAAGGAGCTTCTTAATACACCAGCAGAGCCCCAACACATGCAGCTCCATTTGCACTGACACTGGTATTTTAGCCCTGGTATCAAAAGTGCCTGTCAAGACAATGTTTGTTTCATAGTTCAAGACAATGTTTGTTTCATTGTTCATTTTAGATGCAGGTGCATTTTGACAGTGAGGAGGCATATCAAAGGAAATCAAGGTTAGAAATTTGACCTTGGCTTTTATGACTTTAATGACCACTAATTCCCGCTAAGCAGCATCATGCACTGCGTTTACATGCACTTCAGTGTCCTGGTTATAAGGCTTATCCCCATGTTCACTGTATTCAGGATATGGTGTTGACATGAACACCAAGTTAAGTGCTCCTCAGATGGGCACGAACATGAGTGCGCTGACACTTTGTCACTTGCACATGCACACCAGCGCCAAAATGTTTAACTGACAAACATTCAATAACCAATGCATTTTAGTGAGCGGCACCAACAAAAGAAGAACTGAATCATAATCTACAAGGCGGTAGCAAAAGGGGTTTGGCGGTGGTGCACAGGATTGTATGGTAAACAATGGAATGGAATGGAATAGAATGCTGAAAGTGGAGTGCACAGCACTCATGTCGGCACCTATGTGTGGAGTCGGTGTCCAGTCTACATCACATCCAGCCACTTAAGTCTTTTTCACTGCATCAAGCTCTGTGATCAGAGAACCTTCTGATGCTCATAGAACTATGGCAGCATTTGGGATCTTCCATAATGTCTTCCTAACTTCATAACTTCAGGCTGCAATACAGCATTATCAACTCCCTGATATCAGTTTAGTCACAAGGGTCCCAGCTCAATTAGATATCAGTGGACAGGAGGGTTTGAAAGATCCTCACAGAGATGGTCAAAACCAAAGCCATCTCACTGTTGGTGAAGTCTAAAGGGCCGGGGTCATTTAAGGTGAATAAGAGCCATGACTAGAAAGACGCATCTTCTGGCTGGCTTTAAATGGCTGGCATGCTTTTATGTGAAAGTGAGCCTCGCATCCAGTTATCATTTTCCCCTTTGACTGTGTGTGTATGCATGTGTGTGTGTGTGTGTGTGTGTGTGTGTGTGTGTGTGTGTGTGTGTGTGTGTGTGTGTGTGTGTGTGTGCATGTGTGTGTGTGTGTGTGTGTGTGTGTGTGTGTGTGTGTGTGTGTGTGTGTGTGTGTGTGTGTGTGTGTGTGTGTGTGTGTGTGTGTGTGTGTGTGTGTGTGTGTGTGTGTGTGTGTGTGTGTGTGTTGGTATGTGCTGCTGTAAATAATAGTGCATTGAAAATGCTCTAACTCTTTGCGTCATAGCCGTATTACCACCTCAAACATGCAGTATTTTCTGCTACCCAAACACCGTGTCATCTTATCTTACGATTTTGGTCTGTTTTCACAGTTGGCAACTACATTTCCAAACTTGGACAGAAATCATGGGAGTTGTACTGGAATCGCGGTGCGCTCCCGTCAACTAGATCGTTAAGTGTAATGTGCCAATTTTAGCGGTTTTAAGTCAGTCAGAGTCAGTCTTTTTCTAGTTTTGCCGTTACGACAATATCAAACATGTTATCAAATAAGTCTTTTTAGTCGTTGGCTCATGCAAATAGTGACATGAACAAAATAAAAACCAATAGCGATCTCTCTCCAACACCAAACAGGAAGGGGCAAAGTAGGCGACAGCTGTAGCCTATATGATTATTTGTTATCTCATTTCTTATAAATTATTAGTCGGCTATTCGACGTGACAGAACAATTATATATCTGTTAGGGATGTCACACATGAAACAATGTTGCAGAAACACTTTGCAAAATTACTTTGATATGAGTAGGCTATCATATGAGTTCCTGTTGATATGTAGTGCACGATGGAAATAATTTAAAGGAATCTAGTAGCAGTCTTGTAAATAGTGACTCTGCATGATCCCTAGTTGTTGCAAAGTCATAGTCTGTGACTAGTCTGTGACTCAACAACTCTATTACTTGTCTTTAGATGTGAGAGGGTCTGAGACTGTAGTCTTTAAAAAATATTTTCCAAATCTTTGCTAAGTCTGTCAGTGTAAGGAGGGCTTTACTTGAGGTAAGGTGAGAAATGGTTGATCAGCTACCTGGAACTTCACATATCCATAGATGGGCTCAAAAACAGACACAAGCACACACCTATTTTTCTCTCTCTCTCTCTCTCTCTCTCTCCCTCTCTCTCTCTTGCGCTCGCTCTCATTCTGTGTCAGAGTTCCCCTTCTCTTACTATCAGTTCAGTTAATAATGTTCAGTTAGGGGTGAGAAAGAGACATGACGCAAACCTGATACACACCTGGTTTAACACCTTGTAAGAAGGTTTTAACACCAAGTACAAGAGGGTTCTGAAGATCAATTCAGTTCAAATCAATTCAGTTCAATTTCCTGCTGGTTATGGTGGATACTGTGTTTCAGCAGAGCTTTACACCGTCTCTGGCAGGTGGTCAAGCATCTACAGACATCCTCACCAGCACACAGGCTTATAGGTGGTTGATGCTCCATGAATGGACAGATTCTAAATGTGAAAATGTAAACAAATAGATATAGATATGTATAGATATCGGTATAATTATCTGTAATCTGCAAACATAACACAACTGAGATGAAGGTGTCATTACTCATCACATTACATATAGTTATACAGTATGTAAATGATTATATGGAAAAAGTACATACATCACTGGTCTCATGTATGTCTGCTGAGATGTTTGGCCTCTCTATCCTTAGAGAATCACTCCTAACCTGCTCCTAAACCTAATTGACTCATTAAAGAAGTGATTGGTTTGAGAGAGCGAACTGTCATCTATTTCATCAGGCCTTAATTACTGGCTAATGGAACAGTTATTCTAAGGCCCGCCCACACGCCACTGTTTGCCAACGGGCAGCCCGGCGTTGACTCCACTGGACTTAATGTGAAGCAGCATGACTCTCCTTCACGAAGACCTTCTCTTTGTCTTTAGTGGAGCTCTGCTTCACTGATCCCACAGTGTGGTCAAATTAAAGATTACTTTAGTTCTTTGGTCCACCCCAGTTAAGTGTAATGTGCTCTCTTTACTGCTCTCATTTTAAATGTTTTGGGGGGCACCAGAGATATTGGTCGTGGAGCTGGAAATAATCCATAATTAAGACTATATAAAAAATTAAGCATGATTTCACAAGATAATTTTGCCTAAGTCTTTTGTTGCTTAGACATTACAAGTATAGACTCACTCACCAGGAGCAGTCTTGAAATATAAATGTCTTCGCCCGCAACTCAGTAAACTGTCCCAGATAGTTTGCCATTGGTTTCATGCCGTTTTAGTGTTAAAATGTGCGCCAGGGCCGTCTAGACACACAGTAAACAGAGTGAAATCTGAATGCAATGGAGAGTGATGTGAGTGCCGTCTGATTAAGACCAACCATCCAAAGAGAACATTTCGTACTTTGCGCAGACAACTGTCACGCAACTTTGTCAAAAGTCTTTTCTGGCAGGTTAAAGTGTGCCTTGCCCCGAGGCTTGCAGCACTTTCCCCAACTCTGTTCATTATTATGAATCCAGGTGTTCACTTTTTGATGCTTGTTTGGCAGGTGTGTCTACGTATTCCAAAGAAACTTGCATCTTGTAAACACAAAGTGTCCTTCACCAAGTTGGTGGCTTTTTTTTTTGAAGGGGAAAAGTGTCCATTTCCTGACTGTGCTAGGCTGTGTGCTGTGATACTGTTTACCAGAGAGCGTTGGTGTGTACCTGACGAGATCCCAGTGCGTCATCGTGATTAATTCTCAGCAGAGACACGTGCTCACACGCAGGGCTAACAGAGTGTGTATTAAACCACCCCCTCCAATTCCCGGCCCCGACACTCCACCAGGACTTCTAAGCTCTGTCAAGCAAACACATCAGACGCCACAGCGTGGAGGATTCTCTGGAGGATTCCGTGACACCTTTCTCTTCTTTGTCCACAGCACTGGAGTAACACACACACACACACACACACACACACACACACACACACACACACATGCACACCAAAGAAGGCAGGGAAAAAATGCACCTCTTCTTTTAACATTCACTCAACTTGTTCTTCTGCAGACATCCATAGATGAGTTTGTTATCATTCTCAATCAAAAGGAGGAGCAATGCCATCATCCCCAATTTCCCCCCTCCTCCATCGCATCCTTTAAAGGCAGTGAAGGGTGGGGTGGGGTGGGGGCAGTAACACCAGCACTGATCTCTGCATCAAAGCAGCCCATCTGCCCGAGGCCAGGACTCAGCGAGGTGTAGGCTGAGCGGTGTGTGCGGACAGCTCCGGTTAAAAGCTCGGGCTGCCTTCGGTGTAATGAGTGTGAGAGCGGTCCTTACCGAAGCCTCATTGAAGCTCGAGAGAGAGAGAGGGAAAGAGAGTGTGTGTGTGTGTGTGTGAGAGAGAGAGAGGGAAAGAGAGTGTGTGAGAGAGAGAGAGAGAGAGAGAGAGTGTGTGTGAGAGAGAGAGAGATGAAGAGGGAAAGAAAATAAAACGGCGATGCTTTTTAACAGCCGTATCCCCGCGGAGAGGGCCGCTTGTCTCCAGATGTCTTTTCTAAACGCGAGACGAACTTTGAAAAAGAAGTGAGCCTGTGTCTTCAGACCTCGTGAAAGAGAAAAAAACACAGGAAAAGACAGGCCATGTGATGGATAGCAGATGTTTTTTTTTTTTTTTTTTTTCGAGGAAGTGAAATGAGAACTCGGTAGTCTTAATAGACGCCCGAACGTGGTGCCTGAAGTAACGGTATGCCCATGAGGGTCATTATGGCATATCACAGACCAAAGCTGCTCTTTGAGACAAAGCACTCTGAGCTGACGAGTGTTTCAGTTGCCACTGCCGAAACAGAAAACCGGGTTGGAGGGGTTTGTGTGTGTGTCGTCTTTAATAGTTGCCTTCAGTGGTGGTAGTGGTGGTGGTAAGAGTGGTGGGGTGCGGGTAAGAAAAAGAAAAATGTTTTGTCAAGAGTGTGTGAGTGAGTGTGTCTGAGGTGACGGAGTGGAACTGAACTTTAATGCATCTCATCAGACAGGCACGTCAGGAGAAGTCGCTCATTACCTTTCCCCGTCCTACCGGTGACACCGCCACCGCTCACAGCACCAGTATCACCCCGGCAATTTCACAATTAAGTCTTTGTTTACCGAACGACAAAAAATAGTCATATTAGGAGAGGGGGAAATTTTCCGTAATTATTCATAATCCCAACAATTCAAGTGTAGCTACCTAATTTGCCTGTTTAATTCTGCCTTTTAATTTTCAGAATACATTTGCACATTAATTTTGTGCATTGTCTGCTGTGAGAGTGTTTATTTTTAAGGGAGATTTCCTGTGTGATGTTTTCCACAGGCATGTGGCCCAGTTGGATGGCTTTCCAGCTGGGTGTGATGATGATTTGTTTTGTCCTCATTAACTGAACAATGCTTTAACTCTTTGCACTCTTCTTCTCTTGATCCAAGGAGGGAACTGGATTTTAGAGCATTTGCTGTGTTTTCAGTGTACAAACATTTATTTAACAGTCATACCAGATCTGTCACTCAAAAAAGTAGGTTCCTTCAGTCATCTACTTACCCACAGAGTCAGTCATCAGAGGAATGTAATAGAGCAATATTATTGTTTATGATGTTGTTTATGTAGCCTACTATTTATGCTATTCTGTTATTGTTACTGTTGGTTGTGTATTGTTATTTGTGATGTAGCTATTATTGTTTATGTCAATGTTGTCCTTAATTGTCCTAATAATTTGTAGGACAATATTTTTTTATACTGCTTTGATATTCATTGTTTATTGTAAAGTCCATTTTCTTTTGTGCTAGCTCCCCCCAGACTGACATCACAAGCTCTCGGTGGGTACTTCTGAGGCTCATTCATTCACTCACTCACTAACTCACTCACTCACTCGCTCACTCACTCACTCACTAGAGTTATCTGTTGGCCTGTAGTTGGTCCCTGTTGCACTGTGGGATAATGTGTTTCATGGTGAGGTGTTCAGTGTGAGCCTCATTGAGAGCTGCCCGATTGAATTGCCCCCCAGGGACTAATGAAGTTGTATCGACTGATTGATACTCGCTCATTCACTCTCTCACTTGCTTAATCATTCACAAACTAAATCAGTTGCTCTTACTCTCCTTCTTCTTCCTTCATCAAACATTCACTGACTCACTCACTCAGTCAGCCTCACTCTTCTTCTCTTCTTTGACCCAGGCGCCCCTGCAGGTGTACGGCCGTACGCACTGTGCGTACCATCAGGCCACTCAACAACCAGAGAGAATTTCCCCTGTCTGTGTGTGTGTGTATTTACACCAAATTGGCCTACCATGACTTCCCAACTCTGCACAGTATCCCATTAACTGCATGACAGTATAGGCTATTTACAATTTTCTGTAAAGTAAAGTTTGTAAACACGTTATCAAAATCAACTTAATGCAGAAATATGCACACGCACACCTTTTGTTTGAGCAGGAGAGAGAATACGCAAGCACCGCGCAACAATTACAGAATTTGTAGGCTAGGCTACTTGCTGTTTTCTTTTACTGTTCTTGTAGTTGTTTTTCTTTTACTTAGTTGCTGGTTATCAGCACACAATGTTAAGCTAAGGTGTGTGTGCGTACCATAGCATTAATTCCTGCAGGCGCCGCTGCTCTGAAAAACTCCCCCCCCCTCCACACACACACACACACACACACACACACACACACACACACACACACACACACACACACACACACGGGGGCCATATAGGTCGTGGTACGAGCGCTTTTGGGAGGTGGGGGGGCGGTAGAAGTGGGGGTGGTTGGGGTGGGGATGGAGGGTTGGATAGAGGTGGGGCAGGATGATCCCTGCTCCTGCGTCCCCATGGCGACCCTTCATTACATCCTGCACAGAGGCCCCAGCTGCTCCTGCCGGGCCCTGGCTCGGGGAGATGTGACATCGCAGAGCAGATGTCAATGACACGGCCCCTGACACGCATGCCGCCCCGACAGAATATTTACATCCTGTGTGCCGCCGCCGCTGCCAAACGCCGCGCCACGGTGACAGCTCTCAATTACGAGCCCTCTTTCTTCCTTTTGATTGGCATGTGCGCGAAACAGACATCCAGCCAAGTCTGATGTTTTGTTTCCTTTTTTTTTTAACTGGGAAGTTTCAGTGATGAGGAGAGTCGCAGTGTTTGGTTTGCATGGCCACACTTTGTCAACGTAAGGAGTGTTGCACACTCAGTCGGCGCAGTGGTGTCCATCAACGACACCTCCACCCACTCCCACCCACACTCGACCCCATCCCACCTCATCTCTCTCTCCCACATACACATGTTGTTTCCTTCTTTTCTTCCTTCTCTTTCACACACACACCCTCTCTCCCTTTTTATCACCCTTTCTCTCTATTTCTCACGGATCCCACTTGGCTGGAGTGCCCTCCCTCCCCCTGCCCACAACAACACCCCCACACACATACACACACACACACACATATACACATATACACATACACACACGTGTGTGTGTGTGTGTGTGTTGTTGGGGTGAGCATGTGCGCCTCCACTCTATCAGATTAGCATAAGTAAGCTCCCAGCGTGGCCGCGCTGTAGCCCAGGTGCGAGGCCATTTGCATATAGAGCAGTGATAGGGCTCCCTGGGGGGCACTGCGCCGACTGCTGTGCGAATTGGGGGTCGGTGGGCGGCACAAATGAATTTAGAATTAGAACTGCCACCGCCGCACTGCATCCGCCACCACCGCTGCCTTCTTCTCTCTCACCCCACACACACACACACACTCGTCGTTCCACCGCTGTCTTTTGTGAAGGCACGCGTAAGGTGACCATTGGTGCCGACGGACGTGGAGAGCCAGGTTCCGCTGGGACCTGATTGATTAACTCCCGATGATTGATTGATTCAATATGTGCTTAATACTCCCCGAGAAGTAGCTAAGTTTGATGTATTCTTACTCTGTAAATGGCTTTTAGATGAGATTATATCATAGCCCCTAATAGCTTGTGAGGACAAGAGCAAAAGTCAGCGAAATCTGCTTTTCTTGAAGCCGATCTGTGCCAATTATTGCTGGTATTGCTGTGTTCAAAAAAATTATATTGACATTTTTGGGACACATGACAAAGATGCAAGGGGCAAAGAACTATGTTTGTGGAACCGCACGAAATGAATGTAATAAACCATGGGAGTGCACAAAAATGCTCTGCATCTCACAGCTCCTCTGACCACAAATGAGCTGCCTCCCAGCCCAATCACCAAGTTAGATCTGAACCCAGTGTAGATTAGATTAGGGAGCTCAGTGCAGTAATCTCACCGTAATGAGAAGCCCCCGTAATATGGGCTGTGAAGTCCTATGGGTCAGTCTCTGGCTAGGTTAACCTGCACAGGGGCCAGGCTGGTTGAGTTATCGTGGAGGCATTCCACCCAAAATGATGACTATCAAGCGCATCTTTCAGTCCAAATAGCCTTACAGAGGCACATGTAAGATTACTGTGACAAAGCATGCGTGCTAATTTTACTTTTGGAAAGACACGCCGTGAGCTGTCCTCACAAGATATTGTTTTCGCGTTTCTCTAGAAATGCTCTTGGGCTGCTGGGGATACAGAATTGTGTTGAGTGCAGGGGAAGTGAAAAGAGAGATTTGAGCATTTCAGCACAGAAATAATTTTGGCACAGCGCAGACTGTGTGCTCCTCTAAGTCTGCTGTATTCGGAGGCCATATTCAGCAAACGCCTTCTATTCTTTTCACAGTCGACGGCTCAAAGCACACAGACATGGGTTCGCGTTGGCAGTGTTACAGTGGCTCCTCCGCGCTCCATCTTTAAAGGATGCCCATTCAAATGCTCACCCTGATTTCCCTCCCAGGAAAGAGAAGGGAATAATCTCCTCGCCGTGCTCATTATCTAACGTATTGTGTTTGCCGGCCTGTTTTTTTTGGATCACCAACCGACTATTCCTGCGCTGGCGCCGAACGACACGCCGGCGAGGGCTGCCGGGCTTCAGGCGGACGCGTGCCAGAGGGATGCCTCCGAGGACCGTCGCAGCAATGGCAAGCGATGAGTGTCATTAAAAACCTGCCCGAGCCATAACAGTCTCCGGCAATAGCGATGAAAATGTACCGTAACCTAATTACACATTTAGAGTGACACGGCACTTAAGGTAAAGTACAGAAGAAATTATTAAACTGACTGAGACCGACATATGGGGTGTGGGAGGAGTGCTGCCAATGAGTGCTCAGACGTCAAACGTTATGAGGTGGGTGTAGACAGAGGCTGGTGTTTAGGGGGACGGGGGTGGGGGGTGTTGGAGGGACAGAAGTGCAAAGCGTTGATATTAACGATGGTGAGTGTGCGGAGCGCCGAGCCCTAAGCCCATGTTATTTGCCTAATATGTTCTGCTCTAAATCTGCATTGTCTGGGGCCCATTGAAATGCTCAGAAAAGAGAGATCAATATAATGGGGTTGGCGCCCAGCCAGAAATGATCCCGACAGTGTGGGAGCCCGGGCATTCGGAATCAGCGGCGCATATCCAAGCCTTTTGGTGGAGGGAGGGTGCTGGTGGTATGGGAGCGGGGGGGTGTTGGGGGTGAGCGGTGGTTGTGGGGGGAGGGTGTGTGAAAATAATTTGGCGCGCTCCGCCAGGAAGCAGGAGGCACAATGCCCAGGTCTGATGGGATGCGGGCCACATGGGCTGGCAAATTGGCTCAGGCGATCAGACACGCGGCCTCCATTCAGGGGCAGAAATGAAAGAGAGAAACAGAGGCACACATTTGCCTAACCTGACGGGCTCTGTGTTAACCAGTTCTGGAGCAGAGCTGTCTCAGCCATTCTCCCCCCTCCCTGCTGCTTGTTTTCGAGTTTGTTGTCTCTGCCATATTTCTAATATATGAGTGTAATAATCATACTTGGGTCTGGGTGCTGTAAAATCCTTGTGGATCGTCTGGCACTAAACGTATAGACGTTAGCAATGATGTGAGTATTAGCCACAGTATTAGTCACAAGTTACTGATCTCTGTAACAAAATGATTAGGTTAGCGCTCACAATGGTTTATACTGTAATATCAATTTACGGCTGGGCATCGAGCAACAATTGCAGAACTCAACCAGCGTGTAATTTTCAGTGCTCGCAGCCATTAGCATAAGAATCATAGCAATCACATAGACCCATGCCGAGCGGCAGACCATTTCTCGGCCCCGCGACTTTAAAACTTGACGAGTTAATGAACAGCGAGCCCGTGATTAATATAGCTCGAGCGCGACGGCGAAGAGGGCTGGGCCGATTTGTGTGTAAGTATGGAATTGCGTCCGAACGCCGTCTGGCTTGCTCAGCGATGGGGACGCACGCTTGCGCACGCGTGCCTGTCAGGGGCGGCTCCCCTGCTGGCAGTGGCGGTGGTGTGGCGTGAAGCTCGGTGGGGAGGACGAGATTAAAAATGACAATCACCGCACGCGTCGCTCCCCTCCGCAGGAAATGCAGGTGTCTTTCTTGAGATGCGCTCGCTGCGACAAAAGGTCCTAATTATCGGCACGTTATTTTGACAGTTGGCTGGCAAAGCACTGAGTCCCCCCCTCTGTTTAGCCTGTCGCCTCACTGCTCAAGTCATTCCTAGCTTCTTTTTAGTTTTATTATTTCTGCTGCGGTATTGTTATTATGTGATGTGTTGTTGTTGAGAGCCTGTTTACCTTTCAGCAAAAGTAGGTCTGCTGTGTGAAGGATGCGTTTGTTTCAGAGGAGAGCAGGGGAAGGTCACTGATGACCTTAACTGATCTCAAGGTTCATTCAAATGTTAATCATGGTCAGACACCAAATACTCTAGGAGTGTGGCCTGTACTGCAAAAAAATGTCCTAGGCTGACCACTTGCTGTTTCATGGTCCAAGAGGTGGGTGGCAGTGTAGGAATCAGTTTCATCCTGGTAAAAATCTGAATGATTTGGGTTTATTTGGCAGTCAAAGTTACAGCTATGAAAAAGAGTCCAAACTCAGGCGGAGAGATGGTTAGGTAACGATAACAGCGGCTGACACGAGAGAAAGGAGGCGATTAAGCAACTCAAATGAATTGTTAATATTTAGCCAAGAGGTGGAGACTGACTCCCTTTTCCGCAAATAAGGGGGGGGGGGTAGCAAAATAAGAGTTGCTCAGATGATGTAAGTGACGGAAAGCTTGCTCCACTTCCCTGACGAGCTCTTGCAGCTGTACCCCCCCCCCCCGCTCCACCTTCCTTTAAAATGCACCATTCGATTATTCAATCCTCGCCGGGTTTCGCCGCATCACATCTCCTCCAGCGAGAATTGCAACCGTGTCAAATACGCCGCTGCCTCCGTAGCACGCGGGGTCCTTCGGTTCACTTGGCTGCATAGATACAGCTCTGCTGCCGCAACACAGGCATCAATCCACGGTCTCTTAATGTGATCCACAGAGATTAAATGCAGTGGGGACCGGGTGTGTAGGCGTCTGTGTGTGTGTGTGTGTGTGTGTGTGTGTGTGTGTTCTGTGTGTTAGCACAGTTGTGTGTGTGTGTATTTAAGGAGTTTGCGTGTGAAGGTGTTTAAGTAATTATGTGTGTGTGTGTGCGTGTGTATTTGTGTGTGAGTTTAAAAAGAGAGAGAGAGAGCATGTCTGCGTGTTTATGTGTGTGTGTGTATGTTTTTTTGTGTGTGTGTGTGTGTGTGTGTATGTGTGTGTGTTTGTGTGTGTGTATGTGTGTGTGTGTGTGTGTGTGTGTGTGTGTGTGTGTGTGTGTGTGTGTGTGTTTGTGTGTGTGTGTGTGTGTGTGTTTATGCACAAGGCAGGCAGGCTTCATTTGCCACCATGTGTCAGCAGCAGTGCATTCCTGTGTAACCACTGGGGACCTGGGGCGGCATGCCGGAGGAGAACATGCTTGTCACCGGGATGAGTTAAAACAAAGAGAGCCAAAGAGCCCTACATGGCACAGAAACTTCACTCACACACGCCTGGCTGTATTCAGGAGGGATCACACCGGGGCTGAAGTCTGGGGGTTGGGGGTGGGGAGCGGTGGATGGGTGGGTTTGGAGAGGGTTTTAGGCACCAGGCAGCTGTCAGGGGACACCGCTGCGTCTCCTCGCCTGATCGGAGGTGGCACAATCGGGGAGAGTTTCGTGGCGGGTGGTGGATGGGTGGAAGGGGGTGCTGGAAGCTGGAAGCTGAGGAGAGTATCCCTGTGGTGCCCCTGGCTGGCTGGATGGCTGCCTCCCTCCCCACCCACCGCAATGCAGGCCTCCCTCCCCACCCACCCCAATGCAGGCCTCCCTGCTGCTGGGAGGGGAATGAGCTTAGGGACGGCAGCGGCCTGAAGGGGGCGCTGCAGTACACCGTTTGGGAGCCGTCGGCAAGGCAACCGGCCTCCTGCTGCTCTAATCCATCCCTGCTGGTGGAGAGCAATGGTAGCCATCTTCATGCATACACACTAACACTCACATATACACACACACACACACACACACGACACACACACACACACACACGTGGACACACACACACACACACACATGGACACACTCACACACACGTGGGCACACACACACACACACTTTTACACAAAGGCTCATATGAACATATTTATAAAAAAAATGGCAGACAGAATAAATTCAGACACTACAGTGTCATACTCCTGGTAGACTCACACCTACGTGTGTATCTTCATATACAAATATTCAAACAATTCCACTATGCCTTGAAATACACTAGTCTAAACTAGTACTCAAAACATATCTCAGAACAAAACTGAACTCCTGGCAGTGGTAAATAGCAGCAATCCACTCAGTATTTATAAACTGTATAGTAACATGTGGTTACAGTTAAAGTCATTCTATCAGACATCCCACCTGGCTGACTGGTAAATGGCAATCACTGGTTCTTGCACCCACACATTATATGGTTGTTCTGATGTATTCAGTGCATGCAAGACAAGCTGATGTAACTTCCTGTACCTGCTATCATTTTTGCTCAAACTTCCCCCTCTTTCTCTGTAATTAGCGGGGCAATGACCGCATTTGCACTGAAACTGCTTTTGCTCTTGAGAAATAGTCTAAACTGCTCAATTAATTTCTCATCAGTGTCACATCTCAACACAAAAAAAGATACATGGGAGAAATCAAAATAGGTTATTACATGAAATAGGTTATTACATGAATTAATACCAAGTATTATTTCTTAATACCAAGTATTATTTTTTAATAGTTATTGATAGTAAAACTCATTTAATTGCTCTGTTTGACAAATTTATTATTAACCAGTTACATGCAATTAGTCATGGGTTTCATTTAAAAATAAATTTGTCATGATAAAAATGTAAAGGTACAATCATCAAGATATAATTTGACTGGCAAACTACCAGTAAAGTTTGAATAACTAATGCAAATCCCCAACGATTACAATATCATTTTCATAAACCAAAAACTCAACAGTTGCCTCTTTATTTGTTTCGACAAATGGATGGACAGAAGTGTCGCGTGACGTGAGAAAGATTCCCCCTTCTCCCTATTTAGCCCACCGTCTCAGCCCTCGCCATCGCAGCGTGGGGCGGCCTCACAGGTCCAGCCCCAACGAAACTCAGCGAGTGTGACTGGGACAGTGGCGGTGGCAGAGCATGTCGTGTCGTACCCACCAATTACTTGTGTGTGAGCAGCTTGCAGAGCTCCTGCCTTATTTAACATCAGAGCGAGGATGTGACGGCTCGCGCTCCCGCACACTCTCCGCCAGCCTCCAGCGAGCCACTCTTTTCTTTCCTCAGCATTTGATCTCATATTGTACTCCCAGGTGTGCTGAATAATTTATGGAGTACGGCTTCTCGTTAAACAGTAATTTATATGTGTCTATGAGAATTGATTCCTTGGCAACGCACGTCTAAATAAAACTGAAGAAAGAGAGCGCCACTTATTAGGGGATCTGCACAAAAATAACAATGACAATAATTATAGCAATAGTAATAATAATGATAGATAGATAAATAGATATATATATAGATAGATATATAGATAGATAGATAAATAGATATATATATAGATAGATATATAGATAGATAGATAGATAGATAGATAGATAGATAGATTATACAGGTTATATTACAGAAGAGAGTCACAATAATGAAACAAATGAATTTGAAAGTGAGGTTTCACCATAGCATGTCATGGTGGTAATTTATTCTGTTTTGGCAGTCCAAACCATAAGCTCAGTTAAATGTCAGTTCTGTGTCACAAACAGCTGAAATATAGCAGCAAATAAAAAAAATTATGTTGCTCTGTTCCTCTCTTTTTCTTATAACTTTTTTTTTCCATTTCTGTAGATCAACCAATTTCATACAATAAACCTGAATAAGTACTTAACCGCTTGAGAACAACAAGAGTAGAACTGAATGAGCAGGCGGACTAAATGAAGGTCTGACACTCAAGCAATTGGTACTGTGGTCTGTCTAGAACATCCACTAACGACAACAGCAGCAGCAACAACAATAACAAGGTGCAGAGTTCCATGGATTCTCCATGAAAGCCTGGCATGGCGTTACCTAAAAAAAACCCACATATTTTTGTCGCGTTAAAAAAAGACCCCTCTCATCGAGAGGAAGTGTGCTGTTTGTCACAGGAAGAAGAGGAGGGTGGTGGTTGTGGGGTGGGTGGATGAACCGTGTTTCGGTATGGAGAGAAATCTCCCACTATCTTAACAGGTCTCTTGACACTTTGCAAGTGATATTCTTTCCGTCCGATTAAAAAAAGCTGTTGATGACTTCTTACTGGCAGCAAGGAGGATGCATAGATACGGTGCAATGTAAAGACTTTTCAAATGGCTTTTTAATTGTAGTTGGTAAGGATGTTTTGCTGTTTGTTTGCTCTTATGCCATTCTCTGTGTTATATTGCAGTTGCTTTAATTGAAAACAGTTTAAAGAGTACAGAGCAATGACAGGAAAGCCTCTGAAAATCCATGTACTTCTAGATATTTCCTCATACTCCAAATGAACTTAATTTATAATGCCACATTGATGGGATTCGTTTTCTCCAAGCAAAGTCATGTTGAACAATCCTGCATGCATCACAAAGTGACTTCAAATTTCTGTATGTCAATAGAGTGGTATTTTTAAAGCACTTCTACAAATAATAATCAAAAATCAACAACAACCAAAAGAAAATAAAAAAAATCTAAATGATAAAATATAGATTAACATTTGGATACTGGCTGGTCTTGCACATCATTCTGCTTCAAAGAAGAGAAAGATAAATGATGATGCCATTAACACTGAACTAATTAAGGAATGCTTCTTTTAAAAACTCATTAACAGCACCCTCATTTACATAATGATGCATATTAATTAAGTTTTAATGAATCTGAGCTTCAATCAAGTCAGTCTTTGGCTGAGGAACAATTTGAACAAATGAAGGAAAAAAAATCAGTGCCCCCCTCAAATGTATTTTCCCCATCAAACAGAAGTGGACTGAAACAATAGTGAAAAGAAAAAAAAAACTTTTTTCTTTCTCATGCTTTTTTTAGACGTTGTCAACCTTGGTTCACAGAAAAGTATATATTTTAATTAAAGGTTGTGTGAATATATTAATGAATGCACATGAATTATATAGAAACGTATAGCTTCATATGCATATACAGGGTCTGGTGAAGTGATGAGATTCTTTAAGGGTGATTTGAGAGGCATGGCTTTAGGTAGCATCATTAATGTCACAGGGTGGTTTATGCACTGATATGCATTTTAAATTGGAGCTCTTTACCATAAACAGCTGGTGCTTTTTAAAAAAGTGATTCTGTATAGACATAATCTCTATTCCTCAGCCCCCCTATAAATGAAATGACACTTACAACACCTGAAAGAGTGACACACACCAAATATGAAACACACACACACATACGCAGAGGAGAGAGAGAGAGACAAACACACACACATTTGCACACATACATGCACACACACACACTCACACACACACACTCAGTAACAGAAATGCAGACACACACAAGCACACATGCGCACACACACACACACACACACTCACAAACACATTCATGCACACACACACACACACACACACACACTCAGTAACAGAAATGCAGACACACACATGTGCACACACACACTCACAAACACATTCATGCACCCACACACACACACACACACACACTCAGTAACAGAAATGCAGACACACACATGTGCACACACACACTCACAAACACATTCATGCACACACACACACACCTCGGGTCTAATTCCTGAAGTGTTTGTACGCAGTGCACACGGGGCAGCGCTCCCAGTGGCCATGGCCGTCGGCTCCGCCAGGGGGGGTCAGGGGTCATGGCGACGCGTGTAAGCGGAATGAGGAAGCAGATGCTCGTTAATTAGGGGAAATGTGAGTGACAAGATTCGATCAGCGGGGTACACGCGTCCCCCGCCGCACAGCAGCTGTTGTCAGCGGCCGCATCGGGGAGGCCTGGCCCACCACTCCCAGTCTCCCGCCAGCCTTTCCCCCCGCAAGGCAGCACGGCCACGCTGAGAGAGAGAGAGGGATGGGAAGGAGGGAGGGAGGGAGAGAGGGATAGAACAAGTGACAAAGAGGTAAAAGATAGAGAGACGCAGGGAGAGAGGGAGAGAGAAAGGACATGGAAGCAAAGGAAAGGAAGGAAAGAGAGAGGGAGGGAAAGGAAGGAGAGACTGAGAAGGAGGGAAGGAGAGAGTGATAGAGGTAAGAGAGAGAGGAGGAGATAGAGAAAAAGTAAGTGAGAGGAGGTGAGAAAAAGACAGGTAGAGAGCAAGAGAGAAAGAGAAGGAGGAAGAAACCAACTGACAGAGCTGAAGTGAGAGAAATGGAGAGGGATACCAGTCTCTGCCAACAGTGCCACCAAGGCACGACGTCACGACGTCACCTCTCACACAGATATGGGCAGTCTGCATAGAACCACCAAGGCACGACGTCACCTCTCACACAGATATGGGCAGTCTGCACAGAACCAGGCTTCCCCCGGTCTGTCTGTCTGTCTGTCTGTGACAGTAACAGTACATCTCTCTGTTGACTTTCTTCTGTGATTGTCTTTTGGTGTAGTATCCCTCTCTGACTACATGTCCGTATATGTGTACATATGTTCCCCCCACACCTGTGATCAGACAAAGACACATTTCTCTATTTTCAACCAAGAGGCGTCTTCATATAGCCAAAGATGATTAGAGGATTGCAGAAGAAGAAGGGGGTATGCTGCCAAAGAACCAGCGAGGTCTGGCTGACTGACAGTTAATTGCCGGCAAAAAAAAAGAAAAAGAAACCCAATACGGCAGACACTTGACAGTTTCCTGCCATGCTGGGAGTAACCCCAAACTACAACTTTTCCTCCTTTTTAATCACCTTTGGAGAGAGAGAAATAGGAGGTGTGGTGGGTGGGGGCATGGTTGAAGGAGAAGACGGGAATCGCAGGTACAATGATCAGGGGGGTTAGCGCCAACACATGCTCTTCATCCGCCCGCCTTTGAAGCATTTAAATAGGCCAGGCATGTCTGTCAGTCCTCCACCGTACTCTCACCAGGGACTTAAGGTGTTTCAACAATAGCATGTATGAAAATGAAGAAGCCCTCCCTCTTCACACACACACACACACACACACACACACACACACACACACACTACTTAAATCCCATAAGAGCACACCAAAGCTATCTAAACAAAGAAGCGGGAGAAATAAATCCGAATGCAGACCCCGATGTCTAATCTGAGTGAGGAAGCGCACCGATACTGCGAGAGGCGAGAGCAAGAGTCGAATAGGGAGCTTCGGCGAGGAGGCAATTAGGTTACCAAAAGAATCCCAAAACTTATCCGCTCTCACCTGTCTTTTGGGGAGATTTCTCATTCACCCGGCATCCCCTTCCCCCAAACTGTTTTTCATTTTTTTCTTTTTGGGGTTAATGTGCAGATTTGCCAAACGGATTGACCGCTAAATCTGTTGCATTCTGGAGAGAATTGTGTAGTCTTTTTGTGACTGTCTATTTGCGTGTGTGTGTGTGTGTGTGAGAGGATATACAATGATAACAAAAGGCACAGGTAAATCTCTTCTTGAGTGGCTCTGAGGGACTTAAGTGTGGTTTGCCTAATCAAATATGTTTTTGTCACCATGAGTGAAATCAGTTTCCTACTTATTCTTAAGTGTGTGCCAACACCCTGGATTGTGTTGCTAAATAACACCCCATTATAATAACAATAATACCTACCATGTTGGTTTCAACAAAATGTTTAATATGCAAATATTAATATGCATGGTGAGTATTATAAAAAAATACATGGCTATCCGAAGCCCCAAAGAAAGCAGGCTGGTCTCATTAGATGGACTTAGTGTTCACCTGGCAGAACTTGGGAGAGAAAGTTTACACAAACCGTTACCGTTCTGAGAAAAGGAGAAAAAAAAGTCAACAAAAGAGGCCCTATCTTCAAGTCCCCCGGCAGGAAGAAGAGGCTGCCTCTCAAGAGGCTGCCGTGGCACATCTCCAGGTGACAGATATGTCAACCCCCCAACCTTACCACACACACACACACACACACACACACACACACACACACACACACACACAAACACACACACACACACAACCCCCCTCCCCACACACACACACACACACACACACACGCACCTCTACCCTCCACCCCCACCCGTCCCCTTAAAGCCCTGTGGCACAATTATGCCACCGTGGCTCTGAGAGTCGGCGATAGATAGAGAGTGGCGGCGAGCATGGTGGTGAAGAGAGGGAGGAGGGAGAGGTGGCGTCGTGGAGCAGAGTGAGGAAGTCATCACAGCTCCTGGCTCACGCTGAAAGACAGCCCAGGGGATGCACTTTTTTGTCTTTTTTTTTTTTTTTGCTCTGCTCACGTAACAAAGCATTTTCTCCATTTTTGAAAAAAAAAAAAAAATGAAGGATCATCGAGCGCGTTTTCCACAGCCAAATCCTCTGGGTATGCTTCTTCTTTCCCCTTTGCAGCACAAACTTTTATTCACAGGCCCTGAAAGAAAAAAGAAAGTGTGTGTATGTGTGTGTGTGTGTGAGAGAGAAACCTCAGACCATCATTACTGAAGTTATGAGCAGAAAAAAAAAAGATGGAAGTTTTTCTTGCGAAATAAAACATAGAGTTTAAGGCACTAGCTGATGGGAGCTCTGAAAACGGCCAATTAATATGTGTATTTCAAAATAGCACACTCACAAAACATATAACAAAGAGCAATGTTATCAACATCCCCTAATGAGTGCTCAGATGCTCCATATCTCCATATTAAACTCCCACCCATGAGATCACATTTAACCAGGAAGGCTATTAACCCCTCTAATGGAATGATAAGCAATACTCTGGATTAGGGCTATCAGCTGATATTGAGACGCTGAAACTGATGCTATCTCCAGTCTCAGACAATCCCCCGGAAGCTTGCCCCCCTGCCATTGCAATGTCTTCAGTTTGTCTAGAGCGATATGGGAACATATTGAATTCAAATCATTTTGATTCTTTGGATCACAGCATGGCTATTCTTCCAAAATATTTTGCATTAGAAAGCAACTATTTTTCCTTAAACTGAAAAATGATTGCACAAAAGTTACTTTATTAGATAAATTGAATTCGTAAATAAATTCTTTGTTGTTTTTATTTAAATCACCATCTTCTTTTCTGAGCCTTTGTATTATCACCTCTTCATTAACGCCTTAACGCACGGATGGAAGGTATCTTATTGTGTTTGCAGGACGTCGGCGTGGGTTTTGATCGTTTTGAGGGGCACAAGAGAGACAGAGAAAGAGAGACAGAGAAAGAGAGAGAGAGATAAAGAGAGGGAGAGAGAGAGGGGAGACACTCTGAGGCGGGTATCGACGACAATGCATGAGAGGAGGAGAGGGGAGGAAGAAAGGATGTTCAAACTCCAAGTAGGTCAAACTGGCGGAGGAACAAAACATAACAGACCAAGAGTTTGTAGAAATCATTACAGAAAAACAAACTTGTCACTCACTTGACACTCTGTTTTGCTCCCCAAAGCAGAGAATAATAAAAAAAAATCTCCATTGCAAATCAGTTCCACAGTTGTGAAGTTCTCTGTTTGAAATGCATATCAAATCAGCAGCAGTCAAAAAAAAAAGAAAAGAAAGAAAGAAAGAAAAAAAAAAAAAACGCCACCACGTACCTTGTCATTGACATCTAGGGACGCGCCAAGCAGCGTGCCTTTGTTTTTCTGTGAGTGTGTGACGGGGGGTGGCTGGCTAAGGGTTGGGTGGGGTGGGGGCGAAGAAGAGGAGGGGGAGAGATCCTGAGACGTACATTCATAAAATATACATATGACTTTTTTATGTTTGAAAACATCCAAAGCTAAGTGGATCCATTGCTGGAAGGACAGAGGGAAGGTTAGCAGGCATCAATGACGCCTGACAGTGTGGCCTTAACCTTTTATTCGAACATGTGGGTGTGTGTGTGTGCGTGTGTGTGCGTGTCTGTGCGTGTCTGTGTGTCTGTTTGTCTTTTTAAATAACCCCTGGAAGTCAAGCAATGCTGTGATAATCCAACACAGTACTCGCAGGAGCCAGGAAGTCCCTGTCGTAATGAGTGTCTCCACTGAGATGGAGGCTGAGGCTGAGAGACTGCTTAGAGAGGCATATCTGCACTGCGCAGCACCACCCAAAGAGCTCACCTTGCTCTTCCTGCAGCCTCGCTCACTTGCCTCCATCATGGACTCTAATTGGGCCACATCTCCTGGTGGGGGGTGGTGGGCAGATGACTGTGGTGCCATGTTGCGGTGGGGGTATTGCTGCGTTGTTGTGTCTCGTCTAGCTGTCTTGTAAACGGATGAGCTGATAGCTCACTTTTTTGCTCCATACACCCCAAGTGATGTATGTGTAGGGGAATGAGTTTAGCTAATGCTGAGCTAGCCCAATTATGCCCGAGGGGCGTGGGGGGCTCAGAGGCAGCGGAGACGTCTTTGGGACCATGTAGGAACACAACCGACCAGCACTGCGCTGGCCCACTCCGGCTGGACTTCCGTGTCTATTATCCCCCACAATGCCTTGTGTCTCCTCTAACAACTCCTCTTGCATGTCCTATGATACTTCCACTATAAACACCATAAAAGAGATTACCATGGTGTTGACTAGATCAATTAGATCAACGCCGGCTTGGTGATGTCCATGAAGGACTTTTCTAATTTTGCAAATGCCTCTTCCTAGTTTGGAATCATGAGTTTTGTTGTGTGTGGGAAAAAAATGATCCACCCCGGAACCTTCTCTCTGTCTATCTCTGTCTCTCTTATTCTCTTCCTCAGCCTCACCAAGGCAGGCTATTTGTTAGCCTTCCGGCCTAGTCACAGAGGCACAAGCAAAGAGAGAAAGACAGAGAGACAGAACGAGAGGAGAGAAATAGAAAGCAAGAGAGCGAAAAAAGGGGGGGATGGTGGTGGTAGTGGGGGTTGTTGCGCTGAGCCTGTGATTGCCGGCACAGGAGAGTGACAGAGCACCTCGCCTCAAGGTCACGTCCAAGGAGACGGAGAGCCAATTACTATGCAGATCAGAGCTGATGCCGTTTAAGGGGATTGCTCCGATGCAATCACATTAGCTGGCCAGAGAAGGAATCAGCCACGCTGACCTCAATCACAACCCGGGCTGCAGGAGGGGGCCGAGAGAAAGGGATGGAGGACGGAGAGAGAGAGAGAGAGAGAGAGAGAGAGAGAGAGAGAGAGGGGAGTGCTCCGCATGTTTTCTTTTCCAAAGAAAGGAGGGGGGAGAAGAATGGAAGAGAGCGAAAGAAAAAAAAGTCTAACCCTCAATGTCTTTCTGTTTTTCCTCGATGCAGCACGCAAGCGATTAAGAAAGCAAACAAGGCGATGAGTGAGTGTGTGTGGAAACACGCTTCGCCAGGGATAGTAACACATGTCGGCGCAATTACGCCACTGTCAACGGTGTTCCAGGAGTGTATAGGTGGAAAACACACACACACATACATCACACACACACACACACACACACACACACACACACACAAACACACACACACAAGCTCCCCCACACACGTAGTAAGTTACTCATAATGCACAGACACTCAAAATGATTATGTCTAAAAACATATACACCCTGTCAAACAGACATTCTGTGAGCAGATGAATTAAAACAGCATGTGGCTATGGAGTCATATGCTGTAGTTGGCCATAAGCACAGTGAATAATACTGTACATACACACACGTCTTAATACATGTACATTTACACAAGCACAGGCACATACGCAAATACATTCACACACGTCTTACACATAGTACAAAGCGCACAGACACAACAAAATCTTGCGAAACGTGCAAACACACATATTCACACATGCACTCACACAAAGACTTATACATGCAAATACACAGATGCACAGACCCCTCTCTAAAACATGCACACACACACATACTTGCACATGTGTGCGCACACACACACACATACTTCCATGCCTCTCTGTAATGTGAGAATGCTTATCTGTGGTTCTCTGTGGCTTCAGAGGGCAGATTGAAACACACTTCATTCTTTGGGCTGTGTGTGTGATGTGTGTCCAGGTTGTAAATATCCCTCTTTGCCGCCCTCTACATCCCCCCCCCCCCACACACACACACACACACACACACACACACACACACACACACTCCACTCCACCTCGTCCCTGTCCCCTGTCCTCGACTGGACAGTAATGAGAAAGAGTTTGATCAGGCCAGCCTGCTGCCACCCTGCCGGAGTGAGAGGAGAGGAAGGAGGGAAAAGGCTCAGTGGAGCCTGGTGTCCCATAATGGAATCTGCATGAGGTGCATACATAAATCACACCTCTTTCAGGACACTTTCATATGCATAATGTCTTTTCATCCCGTTTCTTTTCAGGAGATGAGCTTTGTAGGGGTGGGGTGGAGGAGAGGTGGTGTGTGGGGGAGGGGGTAAGAAGGTTGGTGGGGTGTATGTGTGTGTGTGTGTGTGTGTGTGTGGGGTGTTCTTTTTTACCCCATTCTCTCACTTTTCAAGAGCGACTTGTCTTTAATGCTTCCAATCTATTGTGCTGACAGCGTAGCAGTGGTGAGATGTTGCACTGGGAGATCTTTAGTGTCTGGAAGACAGCTGTTCTTTTGTGTGTGTGTGTGTGTGTGTGTGTGTGTGTGTGTGTGTATGATGCATATGTCTGTTGTGTATGTGGAAATGTGTGTGTCGGTCCATGTGTGTGAACGTGTGTGAAATAAATACTTATGAATGCGTATGCATGTATACTGTGTGTGTTTGTGTGTGTGTGTGTCTGTGTGTCTGTGAGTGTGTGCGTGTGTGTGTCTTTGTGTGTGTGTGTGTGTGTGTGTGTCTGTGAGTGTGTGCGTGTGTGTCTTTGTGTGTGTGTGTGTGTGTGTGTGTGTGTGTGTGTGTGTGTGTGTGTGTCTGTGAGTGTGCGTGTGTGTCTTTGTGGGTGTGTGTGTGTATGCGTGTCTGTGAATATGTGCGTGTGTGTCTTTGTGGGTGTGTGTGTGTATGCGTGTCTGTGAGTATGTGCGTGTGTGTCTTTGTGTGTGTGTGTGTGTGTGTGTGTGTGTGTGTGTGTGTGTGTGTGTGTGTGTGTGTGTGTGTGTGTGTGTGTATGCATGTGGGAAGATATGCTTGTCCTGTTGTATATGCATGCATGTGTGTCAGTATGGAATGGTGTGTGTTGGTCTCTGTATATGTGAGACAGGAAAGAGAGAGAGAGAGAGAGAGAGACAGAAAGCATTTTGTGCATGTCGATGAGACTTTTGGGAGATTTGAGGAAGACAGGTTTCTCTCTCTCTCTTTCTCTCTCTCCCCCTCTCTCTCTCTCTCGTGGGCTTTGTTATGTTAATGCAGAAGGATGTAGCGGATTCGTAGTGATTTTTCATCTGCCGGTGACGAGAGATAAAAGCAAAGTGACGAGGTGTCTTGATTGTCCTCAGTGTTCGTCTCTGACTGGCTAACAAGCCTCCATATTGTCGAGGTGCCATCTCTCCCCCCCGCCTCCATTTGCATCTCCTAGCCAGCACTTTATTCAGCCCCCCTAAAAGTTTATGCCCCCTCGTTAGAGCCAGCTAAGGTACCAGATTAAAAAATGCGGGACACTTTTATTTTCATAAGCCGCGCCTTATGCGCGCGGTAAACCTCCGCTATTACGGGCATATCCGCTTATGTGTTTATTTCCAAATATCTCCAGCGCGTGTCAGGGTGGTGCGTGGCAAAACTGCGGCGGTGTCGGTGGGGCGGGCAGGAGACTGCGTCTGCGGTCGGCGGCAAACGGCAGCGGCTGCCAAATCAGCACAAGGTAACCGTTTCTTAATCACATTTGCATTTTCATCCGCAGAGAGATTCTTCAAACGTTTGCATTATTGAGGATTTATGACGCGCTCGGCACCTGATATTCTATCAACTTCACTCATAAAGCATCCGCCCCATAACTCATGCGAGGATCGGGGAGGGGGGAGGGGGGAGGGAAGAAAAAAGAGATGAATCTGCCCTGTGGCCCCCACCAACAGAATAATTAAATAGCAGAATTTTGATTCTGAAAGTTGAAATAAATCATTTTGTTTATGAGTGCCAGGGCCTTGGGAAGAAGACTGTGGCCCAGGTACTATAACGGGCGTGGGGACTTATCACTCCAAGAGGAAACTTCGCCGCACATACACCACTCCGCTCTGCTGACGTCTTGTGTTGCAGAGTCCCTGCACCAGCTTTTTTTGTGTGTCACTTTTTGCATTTCAAGGACCCCTGCCTCCAGGTGTCTAAAAATAAGCCCGTAGCCAAAATAATAAAGGGAGAGCTGAGTTGAGTGTGGTATGAGCATAGTGTTTTTGAGGGAGACACGGTGCACAGGCTGTGTGTGTGTGTGTGTGTGTGTGTGTGTGTGTACACACAGACCGAGAAAAGCTTAGCCTCAACCATGCCTCTGAAGGCTCCCATTATCTTGGCCCTAAATCAATCACATGCAATGAAAATCAGATGTAATGGACGAGACGTGCTGGGGCTTTATTTCTTCATTGAATCCAGCCAAAACCAATTCACACCCAC
>NC_063196.1:19541842-19546842 GCF_017589495.1 Alosa alosa
GTCTGTTAATGAGAGTGAGTATCGTTCACGCTTCCACACGAGACACACTCGACAGTGGAGGGAGAGATGGAGGGAGGGAGGGAGAGTGAGTGAGAGAGGGACGAGTGGGCGCCTCAGGTTTGCTCTCTTCCCCCCTCCCCTATCAACCCCCCCCCCGCCGTCCTCCAACCCCATTTGAATATGGGCGTCTGATTTATGACCTTATTTGGTCTGTCTTCTGTATGCAAATGTGCGGGGCCTCTTTGGGTGTATGCATAATGAGAATCTCAGGGTCATCCCTCCGGTGTGTCACGACCGAGCGCCACGGCCCCCGAGGGGACAGGGGACATGGGGGTAGAGAGAGAGAGAGCGCGTGTGTGTGTGTGTGTGTGTGTGTGTGTGTGTGTGTGTGTGTGTGTGTGGAGGGGGTGGTAGTGGTGGTGGTGCTAGTGGTAGTAGATGTTGGGGGTTGTGCGTGTGTGGTGGCCATGGTGGCTGGAGGTGGAGGTGGGTGTGTGTGTGGGTGTGTGGGTGTGGGGGTGCAGCTCAGGGACGCGGCGCCTCCCGTTCTGGAGATGTCTGCAGTCAGTAGGGAGGTAGCCAGGGCCTCCTGAGTCCTCCTGCTTCTCTTTCCCCCACCCAGGGCCATGTTCGGGCTATTAACGTCTCCTGTTGGAAGTGCATAAGCTTTATTACAGGGCCTCTAATTATGGACTCAGACTGCGCCTCTCATAATGGGGGGATGCTCGCAGGGCATGTGCTCGGGTCCCAGTATGGGAGCCAAATTGATTTTTAAGACGTTCACTGATCGCTTTGAGTGCCCAAATTTGAATCGATTTAAATAATGGGTATTTGTGTTGTCTTCATGTAGCACTTAAGGCAGAGAGAGAGAGAGAGAGCGAAGGGAGGGGGGACCTCCTCCACCTTTACCCTAGTAGGAGATCGGAGAAGATGCTTTATTGGAAAGGGGGGAGGAAGAAGAGATAAGAGATTTTAGTTTTTTCAAGGCGACAGATTAGGTGATATGTGTTGTGTTATGAACAATTAAGACTAATTTGTAAAATGCAGTCTCCAAAGGATTACCTCTAATCGCGTTTTACTGAAGTCGGCCCCGCACACTCAACTTTGCATATGTGCCCCTGCTGCTAGGCGAAACTTTTCTTTGCTCCTACCCTGAAACCTGGCAGTGGCATCCAATCATTTGTGCATGTGCTCAACAAGATCCATGGCTCTATGGAGCCCTTGTAGTTGACTGAATGGAGCCCTTTTCATATTTGCTAGTTCAGGACTGAATGAATGGCATGACATTTCTGAGACACGGTGCAGCGGATGACCTTGCTGGTGAGCGCGAGAGGAAGAGATATTGTGCGCTGCAGGTGCTGCTCTGGTAAGTCAAAGATGTGACACCACCAGCATTCAGTCCACATTTGATTTCTTTGGACAAAAATGGAGCCATTAATGACAATTACTGTCTCAAGGCCTGAAGCCATGTTTATGAAAGAAGTGAGAAAAATAAGAAATATATATTTTATAACGGACAAGCAGAAGGACAGGAATCTTTTGGCCCAAGCCTAACCCAGGGACCAGGTGAAGAAGATGTAACATAGGTGTTACAAGCTACCGTAGATGGGTTATATTATGAAGAGAGCCTTTATAATTGAATCACAGAATGTTTGTAGATGATGACTTTTGCGTGGAACTTGTCATTTAGACTGATGCATGTATCCGTGCAGTGGCAGGGTGGGGGGGTTGGAGGGGGGTTGGAGGGGGGTTGGGTTGCTGGGGAAGACCCTTGCTGATGTCCTGTGAGCTCTCCGGCTGCCTCTTGATGAAGCTTTGTAATAAACCTCCCTGTGTAATATCAGTGCTGGTGTACAAGTTAAAATCTATGGCTTTCATTTAATCCTGCATGCCTCCCAGTAATCTTTAATAATAAATCAGCACCAAGGAAACGCATCCCAATTCCGCGTCTGGAGTTGCGGCTTAGAAAAAGTCATTTTTTCCCCGTTTCCGTGCGCGAATATGAATGCGTTACACATCAGTGTGTTTTTACGAGCGTCCTGCTCACTAACTGACATATTTAGAGAGAGCTAATGCAAGACAATTATGCCCCCCTCCACGATCTATCAGGCCAGGTCTGTCAAGTATTTAAAATATTAAACATCGGGAATATCCTGAGCAGTGGGTTGATCTAGCATATCAATATTTAACATCCTTTTATGCATGTATGCTGAGTTGTCCAATTTCATTAAGGTCATTTGTCACCCCGCGGGCTATGGTCTTGGGCTCCTCAGGGGCTTTGGAATGGACAGAACTTAAGTGAGGAGAAGAAAGGAGAGGGGGGGAGAAAGGATGGACTGATGCTCACTGACATACCTTTACCCTCGTCTACAATAGAGAAATAACACTGCTGCCCAGACAGGGTATGAATGGAGGGACTTTGCCTTTAGATTGCGTCTTTAGAGGGCCGTGCCTCTGATGGACAATGGCTCCGTCCTGATCCTTTAAATGTTTTTACACAACATGCTGGAATGGGGAGGAATGCCAGGGCTGAAAAGGTGTTTCATATGGAGGATTAAAGGTGTTTCAAAGGACTGGACTATAGATCAATAAAGGAAACACTGTAGGTCTTCCTACATTCACTTGTGTCCTAGTAGATTAGATCAACACACAGTCTAGTAAATATATGTGAATAAAAACACTCATAAACAAACAGTACTGAATTCCATCCCAGATACACAGATACACTAGCACCATGACTCAGTATTTGATCTCTACATCCTCAGAGCACAGGACAAGCATTTGAGTGGCAATACACATGTGTTGAAAAAATGATCTTCATTTCAAAGACCAATGGATACAAGGATACAAGGATACAAGGAAGTTTATTGTCACATGCATTTAGTTACTGGAAGTAAGAAATGCAGTGAAATTATGTCTGGTGTCAGCCTATTTGTGCATTAATGGGGTAAAAAGTGCAGTAGAAGGGGGGATTAGTAGATTAAGTGGCAAGGGCTGCATAAAAAAGGTGGGGGAGGATTGGGATTGGGTGGGGGGCACCAACAAGGAGCACCCAAGAGCAACAATGGAGGATTAAACTAATTAAAAGGAAGGTAATCCAAAAAAATGTGTTCACACCAAATGTATGATGTGGGGACCATGTACAGTATTTGCTCACAGAACTGCATGAATTGTCTAGAGTTGTAGATCATGCGGTGGGTAATTTATGTAAATGTGTGGTAGGTGCACTCGTACTGTTATTTTCCCTCACAATCCATAATGATGTTTGATATTTAAGAACAGAGCCCAGCCTCCCTCTCCAAGACAATTGACTTCCACGTCTCTCTTCCGTGGCCATCTAACATCAATGCAGAAACAGCCCATTGCAACATTAGCACACCTCGGGGTCTGCATCGTTTATGTTCGCCTTCTTGTTTTTTCTGCCTTTTCATTCAGAGAACAGTGTGCTTGGGCGCATGCAAATTCTCATGGCCGGTATTCTTTCCCCCTGTCATCAAGCCTCCCATTTATATCACGCCCCTCTCTTTTCACAATGCATCTGGTCCTGCCAAAGGTGTGTGTGTGTGTGTGTGTGTGTGTTGTGTGTGTGTGTGTCTGCATCTTCAACATGACATTTTAACAACCCTAATTCCCAAGCACACCGTACCATTCCTGCCACTGCACTTTAGTATCATTTTCATTCCTGGCTGGAATTACCAATTTGTCTCTGTGGCACATGTCATTTACATGTGAACATTTTTTATATGCAAAATACACAGAATGAGTACTACAATGCCCCCACCCCCCACCTTCACTGCATTGGATATTTCCCTGGATCTAATTTTATGGTTTAGATGGCAAGAGTGGCGGCCTCTATGGAATGCGGCTGTACCTCTTGTCCTCTGTAGTCTCGCGTGACGTCTTGATGACAAGTGTCTTTAATATGCATGGAGAACGGCAATTTCGGCATTTTTTCATCCTCTCGAGTGAGTTTTGCATGCAGAATGGAATTGCTCGGGTGGAGGACATATTGGAATACCTGTTTTTTATGTTTATTGCTCCATGTGCTCCATTAAAAAAGAAGCGACAGAGAGCCAAAAGGACACAACAGGAATGTGCCCACGGTTGAAACAGTTACTGTGTTCACTGTTCTGCTGTTCATTTATTACTTTTTGCTTTGTTTTGTCTAATAAAGCGCTTGCTGGGTTCGTGTGTGCGTTTATGAGAAACAAAGAAAGTCCAACAGCGAAAAAAATGAGAGAGAAAGTAAGAAAGATGGATTGACAAGGACAGAGAAGGAGAGAGAGCGAGATTCAAAGAGGGAATTGGAAGAATAGGAGAGAAAGAGCAAGAGAGACGGAAGAGAGAGAGAGAGAGAAAGAGATGGAAAGGCATAGAAGGAGAGAGAGTGTGTATGTGTGCTTTGAGAGATGCGGATTGAAAGACAAGGGAGAGGAAGTGTGTGTGTGTGTATGTGTGTGTGTGTGTGAGAGAGAGAAAGAGATGGAAAGGCATAGAAGGAGAGAGTGTGTATGTGTGCTTGAGAGAGATGCGGATTGAAAGACAAGGAGAGGAAGTGTGTGTGTGTGTGTGTGTGTGTGAGAGAGAAAGAGATGGAAAGGCATAGAAGGAGAAAGTGTGTATGTGTGCTTGAGAGAGATGCGGATTGAAAGACAAGGAGAGGACTTGTGTGTGTGTGTGTGTGAGAGAGAGAGAGAAAGAGAGAGAGAGAGAGAGAGAGAGAGAGAGAGAGATGGAAAGGCATAGAAGGAGAAAGTGTGTATGTGTGCTTGAGAGAGATGCGGATTGAAAGACAAGGAGAGGACTTGTGTGTGTGTGTGTGTGAGAGAGACAGAGAAAGAGAGAGAGAGAGAGAGAGAGAAAGAGAGATGTGAAAACAAAAGGAGCATGTGCCAGTAGTCATAGGAGAGGCCGGGCGAGTGGGTGAGGCGGAGCAGGCTGGCATGTGTGTGGGATTTTGGGTTCACCACATTTCTCACTCTACTGGGCCTGTCACACGC
>NC_063196.1:19551842-19629342 GCF_017589495.1 Alosa alosa
TCATTTGAATATCACCCGATCAGCAAAAACTACAGAAAGAAAATAAAAACGAGTCGCTTATGTGGTATACTGTTTTTTTTTTGGCAAAGTCTGATATAAATAAACACAAAAGGCAAAGCTGGTTTGCTCTCCTCTCCCCTTCTCTACTCTCTCCTCCCCCTCCCACTCTCTCACTCTTTCTCTCTAGAGATATATGCATGCAATGTGTGGATCTGGTTGACTTTGTGAACTAGGTGCCAGACCACATCAGACGGACTCTGCTGAGCAGGCAGATTGTACGGAGGCATCTCTTGTCTTCTTAGCCTGTCTCTCTCTCTCTCTCTCTCTCTCTCTCTCTCCTCTCCCTCTCTTCCTCGCTCTCTCCCTCTCCTCTTCTTTTTCTCCCTCCGTCTCAACCCCTTCCTCTCTCTCTCTCTCTCTCTCTCTCTTTCTCACTCTCTATCATCAAGACGCCTGTCAAAGCTTCATAGGAACGCGCCAAGCGTGGCTTGAACACACTTAATCCTCGCGCATAACTCTTACGCCCAACGATAACTTGAGGTCGGCGTAAACACATGGAACGAATGAGGGGGATTAGTGGGGGCTATCGTTAATGACGGATAAAAAGGACATTAACCTCGACGAGGGGGGAACGACTAATCAAAGATAAACGTGGAGAAATGTTCGGCGAAGAGGGGCCTCTCAGATCTCACGACCCATGCGTCACGAGTGGGGTTGAGGCTGGAGCTGTGGTGAAAGTGTGTGTTTGTGTGTGTGAATGTGCTCTTGTGCATGAGGGTATGTCCACATGAGTGTGTGTGTGTGTGTGTGAATGTGTGTGTGAATGTGCTCTTGTGCATGAGGGTATGTCCACATGAGTGTGTGTGTGTGTGTGTGTGGGGGGGGGGGGGAAGTGTGAATGTGTGTTTTGTGAGTGTATGCATGTGGATATGTGTGTGTGTGTGCACATAACTGTGTTCAATGTAAAGCTCAGAGTGCCTTGATAAAGTGCTATATAAATGCAGTGTGTTGTTGTTGTTGTTGAATGTGAGTGTATGTGTGTATATGTGTGACGTTGAATGTGTCTGTGTGTGTGTGTGTGTGTGTGTGTGTGTGTGTTTGGGGGGGGCAGGGGATTGGGTGGTGTATGTGTGTGTCAATTCCTCTCTTTACTCACAGTGGCAGTTTCGGGAGCTGGGGGGGGAGTAGTGTGTGTGTGTGTAGGGGGGGCTGGGGGGGAGTAGTGTGTGTGTGTGTGTGTGGGGGGCTGGGGAGGGAGTAGTGTGTGTGTGTGTGTGTGTGTGTGTGGGGGGCTGGGGGGGGGAGTAGTGTGTGTGTGTGTGTGTGTGTGTGTAGGGGGGCTGGGGAGGGAGTAGTGTGTGTGTGTGTGTGTGGGGGGCTGGGGAGGGAGTAGTGTGTGTGTGTGTGTAAGGGGGGGTTCTGATTCCCCTGGCAGCATGTTCCTGATGCCCCCCTCCTTAGGCACCCATGGCACAGTGGCGACCAATGGCAATGCGTGTGGCGCCCACAGACAGAGGGTGCCACCGACATCTCTGAGGCTTTGAGATGGCCTCTTTAATGTATGAGGCACTGCTCCTGTTTCAGCGCCTATTTTTAACCCAACAACATAAAATAACACACCCACCCTCCCCATATCCTGATGGACTGAAAGTGGGTCCTTGCTGTTGGATATCAGCGGAGGGAGTGAATGAACAAGCTTTCACCGACTCCCCATCCACTGATGAGAAACAGGCTAATTTAGCTAATCCAGTGCTAATGCTAATGTGCATTAACAAGCAGGAATCCCATGAGCGAGGCGGAAAACAAAAGGCGAGGATGGCTCGGACATGCCTCCCTGTAACTGTTTACACACGGAATTGATAAACACATCGCTGATAGAATGCAACTGTGGGGTGGGGGGTTGAAGGGTGTGTGTATGGTGACGGTGGTGGTGTTGGGGGTGGGGGTGGGGGTGTGTGGCTCAAGCCCCCTCTGCTCCCAGTGCAGGGGTACAGGGGCTGGCACGCTGTGGAGACGCTTTGAAAAATAAGCCCTCATTTGGGTAGAGTGGATTCAGATGGCTTGGCCCGGGCTCAAAGGAAACCAGTGCTCTGGGTCAGCCTATTACTTCAATGGATACAAGGCGCTGATGTTCTCAAGTGTGGTGTGCTTCAATCACCGTCCAAGGAGCCACACTGCACGTGGGTCAAGGCCAGACAGCCTCTGGAGCGACGGACGGACCCGTCCCGGTGGTTTTTGGACCGGTCCGCCAAGTCTCCATGTCAGGGTGTTGGACCGGGACCAAGAGCGCTGTAAATTGGAAGCGTCTGTGAGCGATCCCACCACTCACAGAGGAGAGAAAGAGAGAGAGAGAGAAAAATAGAGAGAGAGAGGGGGAAAAAAATCCTTGTTCCACTCTGTTCCCCCAGCCAACGTTCCTTGTGCCATTGTGAGTTAAATGGTCTCTGATTTGTCTAATTTTCATATTATACACTTCGGAAAATATTTTCTCAGAGGACAATAATCGACTCCCGAAGCCTCTCAAACAGAGGGGGGAAAGTAGCCAAACAAATAAACAAACAAACAAACCCAGGCTCGGCTCAAGACGCTGACTATATGGAAGCTATCTATTTGCTTTCCCTCGCCTCGTGTTTTGGCCCAGCCGCTGCTCCGTTGCCATGTTTACTTACATAAACGCGCATTTGTTTGCTTTGTTGATTACCACTTAAAAACATATTGGCAAGCTTTATGAGTTGTTTCCTCTGGCTGCTTCCCTTCCAAATCAGAGGATTTAATGAAATCACAGGCGAATATAAAAGCGTAAAAGCGAGAGAAAGGGTTTAAATACACACAGAGACAGACACACACACACACACACACACACACACACACACACACACACACACACACACACACACACACACACACACTATGGCTGCTAAGAAAAACCCTGCTAATGAGATCGACTCACTTCCCGTTAAAATGCCAACCACGCCGGTCATTATGTGCTCTCTCAGTCACTCGAGTTCCCGTGGAGACACGCTGGCCAGCTGCTCCTGTGGCTGACCATTATCGGATACAACAATATTTGCTGTGGCCCCTCCAGTTGTGTAAATCAGACTTAGCAAAGCGTGCCGTTCACCGCCATGGTCGAGCAGTCACTCCTGACGGCCGCTGATAGGTTAATGGTAGGCTTAATTATGACCAATTAGTCCGGATCAGCGAGCGAGTCCACACAAACACCCTGCGCCACAGTCGCCCGCCTGCCAGCTTGGACCTTTGGACTCTGGTTCTGAACCGTACAAGCAACTTGGCCCTCATGGGTGTTGTGGGCTTTGTTGTTTGGGGGCTAGGGGTGGTGTGGAGGGGTGGAGAGGGGCAAGAGACCACCCAGCCACCCGCCTCATGGCTCTCCATCCGCAGAACCATTACGCTCAATGGAGTGCTCTGTCTTTTATCAGCGCTGAAAATCCTTACTCAGATGAATATCTGTGATTTTACAGGCTAATCCAATTTAGCATATGATATTCTCTGGTCTGGTGACCACATGTTTCACCGAGCCTGGATGCATTGTGACGGGGAACCCCCCCTTTCCTGTACACACACACACACACACACACACACACACATACACACATACACAAAACACTCCAGCGTATCAAGTTGATGGTAGGCTCCGATGGCCAATAGCTGAACCCATATGAGGTAAATAAATAATGTGTTTATTAGTCAATTCTGTAAAGTGCCACCCCCAGAACAGAGATATGATGCTGATTTCATTCTAGGCACCATTTGGATATTCATCGCGGGTGCTGTGTTTAGCAGTGTTGGGCCAGTACAGTGAGGAGAGAGGGGAGAGGGGAGCTATTGTCTGCCCGAAGCCACACACACACACACACTCAGTGATGGTTATTGCCAAGGACACAATCTTGTGTCCCATCTGAAACGATGCAGCTTTATCTGATGGACCGAGCGCGGGTGCAAAGTTAGCTTCCCATCCACTCTGCTGTGGCCGCTACCCCAAAGCTACGTCTGATGCCTGTGCTGCGTGACATCTTCCACAACTCATAGAAGCCGTGGTTACAGCTGCCTGATTTTCAAGCACTTTCATCTCACAGAGATGAACTGAAGGGGAGGCAGTGTCTGTGAGATAATACATGCATTCACCTCAGAAGGAAGACAGAGAGAAAGAAAGAAAGAAAGAAAGCACAACAGGCCCTCTAATTCATAGCACTGCAAAGTTGGATGTCACATTGAGAGAAAATGAAAGACTGAGAATGACCCATTGCGGGAAGACTTTATAAAGCCTGCAATCGGATGACCAAAGTCCGGCTTTCTTTAGTTATCGTTGCTTCCCGTCAAGCTTTTCAGAACCCTTAGGAGCCCCACCAAATCAGTGCTGCAATGTTGATGCACAAAAGCGCCTCAGTAGGTTTCCTCAGTACGCCTCAGCCTGGCAGCCTCCACCCACCTCCTCCTCCTCCTCCTCCACCTCCTCCTCTACCCACCCCATCACCCAGCGTCTGACATTTGACCAAATACCGGCGAGCGGACCTCGACCGCCGCTGCCCCTCTTAAACATTATCAGCCCGCCGCTGTCGTCTGAGCCCCGGCCCGACCAGACCTTCTGGAAATATCTGCGGTTCGCTGCTCCGGAGGGAAGAAGGCTGGGAATGGGTGAAGAGAAAGAGAGGGGGAGAGAGGGAGGGAGTGAGAGAAAGAGGAGAAACTTGCTTTTAATAAACAAGCTAATGGGTGCCATACGTCTTGTCTCACACTATCGGTTTTCCACCGGTCACCAGTAGGGGCAGCACCAGTGCCCTCGCAAACAGAGAACTGTGAGAAAGAGGATGAGGCAGAGAAGAGAGAGAGGGAAAGAGAGGGAGAGAGAGAGAGAGGAGGGAGAGAAGGGAGGGAGAGAGAGAGAGAAAGAGAGAGACCAACTAACTAACAATTAACTGGCGTCACAATGTTTACAGCTTGAGTTTGTTTAAGACTACTGTCCCTTTAGTTAAGCCCTGGTCCTAAACGACTTTCATTTGAGAATTTGTAAAGTAATTACATTTTTATCCTTTTTTGATTCCACTTGGACCAGCAGTCCAGTTTACAGTTGTGTGTGAATGACACACTCCAGCAGATTGAGAATGAGGATGAAAGCAGGGTTGGCCACACTGCTGCTCTGTGTGTGTGTGTGTGTGTGTGTGTGTGTGTGTGTGTGTGTGTGTGTGTGTGTGCTGCATGATTCCCTCTTGGCATCCCAGCCAATTAAAGATCACAGGAAACCTATAAAAGCACACTAAATAACCATTAAAACCTCTCTCCATTTCTATTAGCCCTCTCTCATTAGAAAAGCCTCTCTCTCTCATTCTCTTTTTTAAGAGGAAAAGATATTGTGGCAGTGACCGCCTGCTCAAGTGGGTTTACAGTAAGGGGAGGGGGGTTGGGGGGAGAAGAGTGAAAGATAAGCTAGGAGAGGAAAGTTTGCCGTTTTTTAAAACTAATTCTGCGAAAGTTACACCTCAGCCCAACTGCCATTCACCCAGAGTCTGCCGCCCACTTTCATCCTGCCCCCTCTTGGTATCTCTTGCCCCCTCAGCAGAAAAAAGTGGCTGGTGGTGGTGGTGGTAGTGGTGGTGTGGAGGTCCATGGGGCATGAAGGCTCCAGACTCTCAGTGAGGTGCAGAGGTGGTAATTACCCTGGAGAGAGCTAGGCCTGACTGCCTGCCTGCCTGCCTGTCTGAATGACTGGCTGGGGTTGACTGGCTGGCTGGTACTCTGAGGCAGCCGGTGTGGCCTGCACCACCACCACAGCTGCCAATGCTGCGGTCCCTGACCACAGAGATGCCATAGGTCTGATAAGTGAGACTCCCGGCCGCCCACTCGCTAGGCCTCTCGCCTTCTGTTTCCTCCCTACGTCCTGAGAACCAGTCAGTTGTGCAACGTTGTGCAATTAGACCACCACGTTCTGTGTTTTGAGCAGTTGTGATGTGTGTTTATGTGTATGTATTGTATATGTGTGTGTGTGTGTGTGTTTGTTTTGTGTGTGTGTATGTGGGTGGGGGCATGTGGGAACACTGCAGTGTGTATCTTTATATTTGTGTGTGTGTGTGTGTGTGTGTGTGTGTGTGTGTGTGTGTGTGTGTGTGTGTGTGTCTGCCTGCCTGTCTGTCTGTGTCTGTTTGTGGGTATATTAGTGCAGTGTGGTGGGCAAAAGAAGTGACTTGACAGTCACCACAACAACAATGTGCCAATAAACTGGGTGACACTGAGTGACAAGCCCTCCAAAAACATATATATATATATATATTATACATATATATACAACTTATCATATCATTTATAACATTTTCTATATAACATTTACTCAACAACAACAATATGCGTCTGTAGATCAACAACAGTATTGTGCTTTTGAGGAAATCAAGCCAAGCACACTTGAATGAAACTGTGCAGTCATGTCCGTGGACAAAAAAAATACATTCTGCTCTGAGAAAGAGAGAGAAGCGAGAGTAGGGAAGAGAGAGAGAGAGAGAGAGAGAGAGAGAGAGAGAGAGAGAGAGAGAGAGAGAGAGCAGAGCACATAATTTACAGTCAAAGCAACAAAGTGGTTTTCACCACAGATTCATTGCTGTAAAACCACTGCTAACTAGTTGATGTGGATCCCAGCCCCTTGTGAAAGTTCGAGGCCCATATATCCTGACCATGGCCTTAATGCACGGGGCCAATTGCATTCTCCCAACACTCAGAACAAAATGACACACGTGCTTGGCCCACTTTGAAATGTTTTACATTTGTCTGATTGAACTTGTCTTGTTACCTAGAGACAGACATCATCACATGAACAAACGTGGTGTGTAATGTTATGGGGGAAAAAATAAATATATTCTTCTCTGTTAAATAGTATCATGTCATAATGTTTTAAAAAGATTGTTTGAGTTATTGTCTGTAATTGATGTGTGATGGCAGGAACAAAATATTGTGTCAGCCCTATTAAATGTCAATAGAGTGGATTGAACAAATAACTTTTAAAGCATGCATGGATTATAAATGACCTAAAATAAAATGTTGTACATTTGATAGTGATAGACAGATACACTGTAGTCTTACATGGACAAAGCACAGACAATATACATATATAGCATTAAATGGAGGAATACAAGTCACAGACTTGTGCAATAAGTTGCAGCGTAGTTATGTCTTCTAAACTAGAAATATAAAAACCTGGAGAGAATGACAGTGTGTGCAAAATAACGCCACACAAAAGAGATCTGACCAGGATGTCATATCCTGCTGGTCTCCATTACCATACAGGGAGGGCCGAGAGTGTTGAACTGCACTAGTGTGCCTGGAAACACCAGCTTCACCGCACATGTTCCAGCACTTTCTGTTTCCAACTCTTCTTAGACCAGTGGCTGGAAGATGACCACTTCTCTCCTCTCCTCCTCTACTCTCTTCTCTTCTCTTGTCCTCTTCTCTCCTCTTCTCTTCTCTTCTTCTCTTCTCTTCTCTTCACAGTTCTTCTCTCCTCCTCTTTTCTCCTCTTCTCTTCTCTTCTCTCCTCCTCTTTTCTCCTCTTCTCTTTCTCTTCTCTTCTCTTCTCTTCTCTTCTCTCCTCTCTCCTCTATACTCTCCAGTCAGCCGATTCTCTCCATCTGTCTGTTCACAGACACATTGAGCTCGGGCGCGGGAATCCCCCCTCTCTTTTCTGCCGCATTAGCGAAGCCCCTTGGCCAGGCACATGGCCACCCGTATTAGGGAGACTGGCACGGGCTGCCGAGCGACGCTGTTGGCTCCGGGCGCACCAGCGCACGTCCAGCCACGCAGTCCACGGGAATGTGTCCATCATAATCTGTAGAGCATTTGTGGCTGATTATTTAAAAGGACAATGTAATGAAAGCAGTGGAGCTGGAGCAGGAGAGCAGGGAGGAGGTTGCTGGGAGAGAAAGAACACAGAACGGGCAGTGCTGGATCGGAGCACGTTTGGGGGTCCGTCCAGAAAAAAAGCCCCCAGAAGGGGCAACAACAGTGGCAGCGGACACCTGATGCCCTGCCCCTTTTGTTCCGCGCTCATCTCATTGTTTTGAGGCGGTGGGGGGAAAGCTCTAAGGGGGTTGCCATGCCAACCTATGATTGGTTCTTGTGGTCTTGGATCATGAGGTTGTCTCTTTTTTTTCTTCTTGTTTTGTTGTTGCTTCAATTAGACTGGGAGAGGCCAATGCCAGAACGAGGGCTTTATTAGTCCATTATGTCTTTCCTTCAAGGCCTGCAGTCGGTGCCAAACTAGGCGAGCCTGAGGGGGGAAGTGCTCGGGTCCGCTGGACAGCACAATAACACAACACGATTATGCTTTTCTAGATTAATTTAGAGTGGAGCCTACTTCAGAATGAGGGATATATATTATGCAGAGCAGATAATGCAAAAAGGGAATCCAATAAGAGAGATGCATATGACAAAGACTGGACAGAGGTGATTGATGGGTCATTGGTTGTGGGTCTCTTTCAGGAACTCTTGATTGGCTTTAATAGTCAATATATTGCACTGGCTGTGAGGGATAATTTTGGGAATACTTAAGCCAGCTAATTTGAAAACAGATGCTATGAGATGAGATCAGAAAGCTTCCAAAAAGATGATAGATAGATAGATAGATAGATAGATACTTTATTGATCTCCTGGGGAAATTCAAGGTCTCAGCAGCATACATACAACACAAACACATTCTTTAACAGCAGAAAGAGTAATTAAAGTATATAATATAAAAACACAACTAAGCAGTAAGGACAGTAGAAGATAAAGAATATGCTAAATATACTAAAATACAAATTATACTAACACTAAATACAATATATAAAAATATACTAAAATACAAATTACAAAAATACAAATTATACTAACACTTAATGTAAATCAATTCTAAAAACAGTATCCACATAGTGGTGATTAATAAATCAGAGGCGCTTGCAATGACTGAGGCAGGGACTGAGCCTGTGATTCTCTGTGCATAGTAAGGTATGGTAAGGTGCTCTAAGGTGCTCTGTGTGAATGAGTGTCATGGTGGTAGTGCAATGGTGATAGTGGTCATGGTGATAGTGCAAATGGTAAGTCAACAGTGCAACAATGCAGAAATAAAGTAAAGTCTATATATCTATATATTTAACTATTTAAGAAAATGTATAATGCATATGTGCTAATGTGCCACAGTTTATAAAGACAGTGGGTACAAGTGGCTGTGGACATGGACCAAACATGGAGGGATGAAGGGGCAGACATACTATGCATATGTGCTAATGAGGCTAACAGTTCAATGGCCCTGGGGATAAATGACAGTGAATATAAAGGCTCTTCTCAGTCTGTCAGTTGTGCAAGGCTCCCACTACAGAGCCAGCTTTCCTTACCAGCCTGTCAATCCACATCCTTCTCCCTTGTGCTTCCTCCCCAGCATACTACTGCATAGAAGAGGACGCTGGCAACAACAGACTGGTAGAACATCCTGAGGAGCTTACTGCACACATTGAAGGACCGCAGCCTCCTCAGGAAGTACAGCCTGCTCTGCCCTTTCTTGTAGAGTGCATCAGTGTTGGCTGACCAGTCCAGTTTATTGTCCAGGTGGAGACCCAGATACTTGTAGGTGCTAACCACCACTGGTAGCAGAGTGGGCTTAGACCTGCGGAAATCCACCACCATCTCCTTGGTCTTTGAAGTGTTAAGTTGAAGATGATTGAGTTTGCACCATTGCACAAAGTCATCCACCAGGCTCCTGTACTCCTCCTCCTGCCCGTTCCTGATACACCCCACAATTGCAGTATCATCAGAAAACTTCTGCATGTGGCATGACTCGGTGTTGTAGCAGAAGTCAGATGTGTACAGGGTGAACAGGACTGGAGAGAGCACAGTTCCCTGTGGTGCTCCGTTGCTGCAGATCACAGTGTCAGAGTGACTCACTCACAGCACTTTTCCCCTTGTCCAGGTGGGAATGTGTCCTGTGTAGAAGATAAGTGATGGCATCGTCCACGCCCACTTTCTCCTAGTAAGCAAACTGTAACGGGTCTAGTGCATGGCGTACCTGGGGTCTGAGCATGCCTAAGACCAATCGCTCTATTGTCTTCATCACATGTGATGTAAGAGCGACAGGTCTGTAGTCATTAAGCTCACTAGGGTGTGGCTTCTTAGGGACAGGGGTGAGACATGATGTCTTCCACAGTGTTGGAACTTGTCCAAGGCGTAGGCTCAAATTGAAGATGTGCTTCAGTGGTTCCTCCAGTTCAGCAGCACAGGCCTTGAGTAGCCTTGGGCACAGTCTGTCAAGCCCAGCTGCTTTATTATGCACCAATTTCTTAAGTTGGACTGTCACTTGATCCTTTGTAATGGTGAGGGAGTGTAAGGGGAGGGAGGGGGAGGTGCATCTGGGATCTGTGTGTCTGATGGCTGTTGACTGAGGTGGGTTGTCACCTCATTGTTCGTGATAAGCCATGTGGGGGGAGGGTGCAAAATCCAGTGATGGTGGGGGTACGATAGGGGGTATGAACACCCCTGCTTATGGATTGTTGGACTTCACTACTAGTTGGACAGAAGGTGTGAACTCTTCTGGACTTTGGGTACTAACTATGGCAGAGGTTAACAAGTTAGTCGTGAAGTTGAGATTCTTAAGGCCTCAAATCGAAGCCTATTTTCATTCAATATACGTCCATGTTTTTTACAGACAGATGTTTCTTTTATTAAAAAAAAAGATCCATCTTGACATTTAAGCAACACAGAAGCTAATCATTCAACCGTGCTTTGCTTTGGAAACAAGTGACATTTCACGTTTTGTGCCGCCTGCTTCCAGTATTTAATTGTGATTGATAGATGAAAGCAGTGAGTGTTATCCACATTGCTGTATTCTTCTTTCCCTCACTCCAACAGTGTTTTCTTAAAAGCCTCAAGAGCATTGCCTGAAACATATGGTCAAATGTTTATTTGATTCATACATCAGGATAGTTTGAATTAAATATGAGTGATGAATGTAGGCATTTGCTGCTGAACTTTTGCAGGAGTTATGCACACAATGATACTGTAGTGTTTTATCTAATGCTAATGTGTGGCTAACTGTCCCGCACAGTTAGGGTGGCCTGTTGTGAGAAACAATCTGCTAGGATAACTCAAATATATGTACAAGTCACAAGGGTATGCACTGCAGCAAGAGAAAGCTAGCCTGACTGAGGCCAGTAAAGTGTCACTGAAGTTGAATACTCACATCCCCTCACAAACTCCAAACTGTAGCACAAAAATCCTTCAACAAAAAACAAGACGCCATCCATCATGAAGTCCTGAAATGTTTTTACGCTAAGCAACCCGCCCCCCGGCCCCCGCACCTCACCCCTCTCCTCCTCTCTCCCCATCACCAGGCCTGGTGTCGCATATTGTTTGTGCATAATTGAAATAGTATTCCCTCCCCATCCAAACACCCCAGCCCACGCCCTCTCCCTGGGTCTCCCCAGAGGAATGCCGTTGCGACACTGACGATGGCGGATTAATTAGAGGCAGCGCCGGCGTCTCGGGGGAGACATTAGGGGAGCTCAGCCTCGGTCAAATGGGAAGCATTAGCTCCTGAACCCGCTGGCACACTGGAGGGCTCTGCCGCGCCACACTCAGCTCAGCTCAGCTCAGCTCACTCACTTGCCTCGTCCCAGGTAATTAATAGGGGCCCTGTGTGGATGTGTGCGCCAGGGAGAGAGAGGGATAGAGAGAGAGAAGGATAGAGGGAGAGAGAGGGGGGTAGAGGGAGTACAGAGAGAGGAGAAAGAGAGAGAAAAGTTATTTACTGCTTGTGGCCCCTTCAGAAGCCTGACCTGGAATGATACAAAGGCACCTGGTTACATTGAACCTACTTCCGTCTCGTGGGGTGTCAAGTGCGACTTTACTCTCTGTCTCTCTCACTCTCTTTTTTTTATTTTGAGGATGTGATACCACAAAAAAGATGCAACTGCTGCATTCACCCACCTCTTTTGAGAGTCTGATACACCACCCGTGACCCAGTTGGAGCACCATCTACTACCATTCATGTGCTGTATGTGTGCCATCCCTTTTTGTGTTGTAGTTTTGTTCTTAATGTCAGAGGTAGAATATCCTGCACTTTCCAGGTGCTCTATGTGACTTTTAGGTTGTGGCTTTCTGGGGACGTGTGTGTGTGTGTGTGTGTGTGGTGGAGGAGTGGTAGGCTTATGTGCTCCTTGCATAAACAGACCACAGGCTCAGAGCAGCAAAGACCAGAGAGGGTTTGAGAAATGTCACCATGGCATACAGAAACTGTGTTCCCCACACACACATAACTATCCACCTTTGCCAGGTTAGTGGACAGCAATCCCCGAATCCTGATGTCTGTGTCCAAACCCCGAATCCTGATGTCTGTGTCCAACCCCCCCCGAATCCTGATGTCTGTGTCCACCTCTCTGCGGGCTTTGTGTAAGGATGTCCTCTGTCAGTCTAAGGCGCACCAGAGAGTTCACCCCGATGGAAAGGCTTCAGGCAGGTGGCTGGGCAAGAATAAGAATATGTGAGGATCTGGGCACAAGCAGCCTAATCCCCGTTATATTAATGTCCAAAATGTCAGCGCTCTGCCACACGCGGGGCTTGCTTAGGTGGGCTGCTCTACAGCAAGTGACAATACCAGCTGCTTTCACAGGCTCAGAGGGGAGACTATCCATCTCAAGTCCTCTGCAGCTCTCCACTGGCACCACTGGTTACGACAAGTTCGTATCGAATACTAAAATATTTCACCTTAGGGAACTCCGATATTATCTACAAATTAAATTCCAGGCTCTTAAGAGCAAAATCTTTTTTTTTATGACATGAAAACAAAAAGGAAAGACGTTTTACTGACCGTGTTGTGTGGATTTTCTCTAATAACAGTCATGGCCATTGTGAAAGGACTGCTACTTAGGAGGTCCTCTTTATTTGTTTATCTTTCTCTCTGTCTCTTTACTCTTGGGCTCTCATAAGTATGTTGTGTGTTGCAGAGTGCAGTTCTCAGGGTTGGTTGTGTGTGTCTGAAACCACTATTACCACTGTCCTTGTTCTGACGCCCGTTTCCCTGCATTAGGATTAGGGGACAAAGCGCTGCGTTTACAGTAGCTCAACCCGTCATTACCTTTTCTGCCGTGCAGCTGCAGTGTAGTGTGATGTGTTTAAGACAACAGCGTCACGCCCCTCCTAACAGGGTGAGAGAGACTGTTTACTTTCACCGACCTGAAACGCTGTCTGGGAGCTAGGTTTTGGATTCACCTCCCTGTCTTTGTCTCTCTCTCTCTCTCTGTTTATCTCTCTCTTTCTCTGTCTCTTTCTCTCACTGTGTGTGTGTGTGTGTGTGTGTGTTTTGACACAAAAAGGACACAGCCCCAGCAGAGTATATCTGTCTTTGTTCCTCCTCATCTTCTTCTACTTGCATGGCTTTGAGAACTGTTGGAATGAAAGAGAAAAAAAAAAAACAAGATGCAGATCTGGAAAGTTGAGACTGGGAGATTTCTGGCTTGCTTTCCCACAAGGTTACACGGAGAGCAGAACAAAAGCTGGGCGCTGCCAATTAGAGGTGGGGGTGGGGGTGGGTGGAGGTTACTGCTACCGCTACCCCTGTTCCTGGCACATGTACCGAGGACTTGGGGGACAGGAGGAACATAAAACATTGGCACCAGGCATAGCTCCAACACACACACACACCCACACACACCCACACACACCCACACACACACACACACGCACACACACACTCTGCACTGCTATGGAGAGAAGAGCCATCATGGTCAACCCAAAGTCCATTGGAGGCTGATCAGAGATCAGGAATCTACACACACCCTGGCATTTGCTGCTTGACAAGAGAAGTGACTGCCATTATTATCCCCCTGCCCCACCCGTCGCCTGCCAGCCTTAATGTGCTCCGTGCGACCTGCTGAACATATGCTCAGGGATAGGCTCCGCGCGCACCCATTTGCTTTCATTTGTGTTTGTGTGGTCAAATTTAATCAAGGAAGCATCTGGCTCTGTTTAATGAGAGTAATTGTCCTTTCTGCACGCGTGTGTGTGTGTGTGTGTGTGTGTGTGTGTGTGTGTGTGTGTGTGTGTGTGTGTGTGTGTGTGTGTGTGTGTGAGTATGTGTGTGTCTGTATATGCGTCTATGTGTCAGTGTGTTAGTATCAGCACAAACACTGCCCTGTGTATGCATGTACACACATAAGTGTGTTTGCGGGCAAGTGTGTGCATGCATGTGGACAAGTCAACGAGCACAGCCACTCATGAGAACGTAAACATGCATGTGTGTGTGTGTGTGTGTGCCGAAGCGGCTGTCTGTGCAGGCATTGTAACAGCCGACATCAAAAGGATTCCTCTGAGGTTTTCTAATTATGCTGCGGCTTAACTTGGCACCGGCGTGAGAGATCCGTGCTGAAACCGATAAATCTATCCACAAAGACGAGGCCCTAACCCTAATGACTACCCTGGGCACATGGACCTCCCGGGGGGACGGGAGGAGAAAGCTCACTGGACCTTCCCGACGATGGCGGAGGCGACTGTGGCGTCAAAGTGTGTCCTGGAACGGGTTCCATCTCGGGAAGGTGGCCCTACAGGTGAGTCTGCTCATCAATCAGGAGATGTGTTTACTAACACACACACACACACACACACACACACACACAGAGGTCTCCACAACCCAGCAGCTCTGCCAACAAGACCAGGCCACCATCCTTGGGCCTCTTCCATGATTTGGGGTTTAACGGCTGGCGTTCACACACACACACACATGCACAGATGCAGTCCCACACCCTGACAAACGCACACACACACGCGCACACACACACACTTACGCACAAATACTCTTGCACATACACACACACACACACATACACATAGACACGCTCAATCACAATGCACACTCTCTCTCACTCGCAGACAAAAACACACTCACACACACACACACACACACACACACACACACACACACCCTGACTGTTCCCCACAGGCCACAGGAATGCACAAACACTGGCCCGGTGGCCTCATGCTGATGCCACAGAGAGTGTTTGTTTTGCTCGTCGTTTTGCTTTGCCTTCAATGAGGCGTTCTGTCGACGAGAAAAAAGGACCGCAGTCAAATGTACTGTATCATTTAGGCCCTTTTCTTCTCCCTCTCTCTCTCTCTCTCTCTCTCTCTCTCTCTCTCTCTCGCATTCACACTCTCTCTTGAAGTACTTTTTTCTCACTGGGCTGAGGTGAGACCCCTATCTGATTACAAAGATAAAATTAAAATGAAATACCTGGACTAATTTAATTGCGTGTAATGTTCCCCTTTTTTCTACCTCCAACCGCCCCCCCCCTGCCTGCCTGCTTGTAATGGATATAACAGACACAGATGGACTGCTAAAAAGGGTTTTTATACAGGTTGCATTTAGCGGCGCTGTGAACTTTCTCACCTAGCCACTTTTATTAAAAAAAGCCACACAGTGAAGAAAATAATTCCACCCCTGTCGCTACAGAGGGAAGAGGTGAGAGATTTGAAAAACACCCCACCCCACCCCCCACCCCCCAATCAACACCCCTCCCTACTCTCTCTGTCTGTACATTCAACCACAACAGTCTACACGCATTAAGTGCTGGCCTGGTTCAGTTTACCTGCTTCACAGTCAGGGGAAAAAAACCCCTTGGTGATTAGCAGAACCCCCCGCCCCGCCCCACAAGGCTCAACCCCACCCTTCACCTCATTATCCTCCTGTGTTCCGTCGCACAACTCCCTCGAGCATCGCTCCTCTCCCCTCCTCTCCTCTCCTCTCCTCAGGTACTCTCCAGGGTCTTCCCTCTCTCTTTTCTCCCTTTTTTTACTCCATCCATCCCCCCATCTTTTATCTGCTTCCCACTTTCCCAGTACCACCCCCATACACACATACTGTACACCACCACAAACCCCCACCACACACACACACACACACACACAAACACACACACACACACACACACCCACACCTGTGCCTACACCCTATTACCTATCAGCCCCCCCAGCCCCCCCAGTCCCCCCAGTGCGTAGTGCTACAGATTGTCCCCCTGTTCTGCCTCTATCTGCATATGCAGGCAGGACAGAGTTTGATGTTGCTGGCCGGCCTCCGAGGCCATCTAATATTAATGAGGGGCCTGGTGGAGGGGCCAGGGGCTAGAACTCAGGGGGGTCGTCTTCCTGATAATTCACAGGGGGACGGCTATTAGTACACAAACATACACACACACACACACACACACACACACACACCACACACACATGTTCATGGGGACCTGTGGTGTCCCACTTTCAACACACACACACGCACACGCTGCTCGCTGTGTTAAGCGGCCATAGCTAATCAGTGTGACCAGGTTTTTTTCTCTCACTTTAGCAGCGAGCGTTCAGGTTCATTAGCACTGCCCTGCCGTCCACAGGTACTGTATCAACTGTGCCGGGCTTCCCTGCTGTGAGCCTAATTAGGGAGTCCTTTTCATCGCCGCACACACACACACACACACACACACACACACACACACACACACACACAGGACAGTGCAGCCTTGGCTTTTCTTCTCTCTCTCTCTCTCTCTCTCTCTCTCTCTCTGCCTCTCTCCCTCTCTTTCTCTTTCTCCCTCTCTCTCTCTGTCTTTCTCTCATGTGCTCATGGACAGGGGAATCACTCCATTCCCTCCAGCAGTTCACCTGTCTTCCCATCATGCCCTGTGGCACGGCACGCCCACTTCTCCACAGTGTTTTTCCTCCTCTCAAAGTTGTAGTTTTCCTTCTGCAGTTGTTGTGGTGTAAATAAGGCAACCCAGATGCTGTTTGTGAAAGTTCACAATCATGCCAGACAGAGATCAGGTGCACCTTCCGTATCACCTTGTTGAAGTTGTGTGAGGGCCCTAGTGTCTGTGTGTGTGTCTGTGCAAGTTTCTTACTTTGCCCCTTTGCAGGTTTCATTCATTTCTTTTTTGCACCACTCTTTCTCTCTCTCTCTCTCTCTCTCTCTCTCTCTCTCTCTCTCTCTCGCTCTCTTTCTCTCTCTCTCACTCTCTTTCTCTCTCTCTCCTCACTGTGTCCCAGTGGAATGTGTTGTTCCGCGCCCTTCGCCTTGTCGCCAGGCGATTCCCAGAGGGTGGCTCCCCGTGCTTTGACTCTTACACTCTCAGTGCCTCCCCTGCCTGCCTGCCTGCCTGCTTTCTCTTCCATTCCCTTGTTGTGCATATGCAAAGGGAGGATCAGGGCAGGGGGGTTGGTGGGGGGCCTTCCCCTTCGCCTCCAAAGAGCAACACCTCTGACAGCATCATCAATGGTGCTGACAGAATAAGGACAGGGGAGAATGATCTGAAGGTGCAGCATCTCGGAGGTGTAGCAGCTTCCCCGTGGAATCATCAAGCCACTTGACATGTCTCACTTCTGACGCTAGACTGCGACCCCATCTCGAGAGAGCTTTATCCTTTTTTACCCCCCTCACCAGCCCCACCAACACCACCTCTCCCCCTCCTCATCATCCACCACCTCCTCCTCCTCCTCCTCCTCTTCTTCTTCTTCTTCTTCTTCCTCTTTAACTCACTGCGGCTCCCGTAACTAGAGTGCATTTACATTTCAAAACAGGAGGGTTTCAATCACAGGAGATCAATAGCAGGTTTCCTCCTGTTTTATCACTCTGTTCAGATACTGCCTGTTTTGTTGATTAGGAAGCCTGACCAGAGAGATCGGGAGTTGACTGGGTGTGTGGAAGGGGGTGGGGATGGGGGGTGGGTGGGTAGGGCACAGTATTGCCAGCCAGCCATCCCATAATTCCTTCATGCCACAAGGCTCATAGTTTCCACTCTCGTCTGTCTCGTCTGAAGTTAACTTGTGATGGGTCTTGGCAGAAACCCCTTGTCGCTGAACTTATGAGATCTAGAAGCTAAGCGTGTGTGGATATCTGTCTCTGTGTATGTGAGTGTCTGCATATGAGACTAACTGTGTGTGTGTGTGTGTGTGTGTGTTATGGCAGCAACACTCGTGGAGTGGCAGCCCATCGGGCAGCGAAAGGAACTCCCACGCTGGGAAAGGCGCGGTTATCTGATCATCCCCGCAGCCGTCTGATTAGATTATCAGCCAGGCCATTCATCACTCTTAATCTACCAATCAGCTGATCGCTATCCCCCATTCCTCTCCCTCCACACATACACACACACACACACACCTCCCCTCCTCCACACCACCTCAACCACTACTACAGCTCTCCTGATAACGGTGCGAGGGAAAGAGAGAGTGAGAGAGAAGCTTCCTTTCTTTCAGGACTTAACTTATCCCTCTCTCTTCTTGCTTTTAAGGGAAGCTCCATACTGCAATCTTGCAATGGCTGTTTTACTCCAAATTGCCAAAGGTTCAGGGGACATACTATGCTTGGATATTTGTAAGAGGGAAAGAATGACATGAGCTAAACCAAACATTGGGCCACTTATGTAGGTGTAAACCATCACACCAGCGCCTGAGCATAATGTTATTGTGCAGTAAATATACTGTAACACAGCTATTATCCTGCAATCAGCCTCTAAACAGGAAATTGTCCTGTAAAGAGAAGGGGGTGGGGGGGGGGGGGGGTTTGCTACACAGGCTAGGCCACAGTGTTTGCTATGAGGATTTTTTTTGTGGTTTGTGAAAAGTGAAAAAGGAGAGAGAAGAGGAAAGGAGAAGAAAGATATACAGTGCTTTGCTGCACCGCATCCACCTCCTGACACCATGCGTTATTTTTACATTATTTACCCAATCAGAGTCAATTGACCTGACAGAATAGTGGCAATTAGCGATTAAGCCGAGACCTGGGGGCTAATTTGCTAGCGGCTTTCAGTGGCTCTTTATGCAGATGTGTGGCGGAGTGCGCCCAAGCGCCTGTCTCTGGAGCATAATATGTTATGATTTCACAACAGCCTCCCAAGTCTTCTGCCTCCCTTTCAACAAGCCAGCAATTACATAATAATGTCACAAGTGTCACTGAAATATGCTCAGAGAGAGAGAATTCGCCCAAACATGATATGAAATATGGAGATTTTTTTTTTCTGATTTCTTTTTTTTTTCACCAAACAAAAAACGTTTTTCTTTGCCCAGTGCTCTGGGGTAAATGAGTTTTAAACGGGTGTGCAGAAATCACAGATATGTTCCTGAAGCAGGCAGACAATACGCGAGGACCACAACGACTTCTGTGCCTCAGTCACTGACCCAGATAGGTGACTGCAGTGTGTGCGTACTATTGTGCCAGCGGAACATCCAGCACTAGAACCCTTGTGTTCTAGCACCAGCAGAGTGTGATGGCTGCACACCTTGTTCTCACCCTCTCTCCCCTCTCTCTCTCTCCCCCCCTCTCTCTCCTCTCTCTCTCTCCTCTCTCTCTCTCTCTCTCTCTCTCTCTCCCTCTCTCTCTCTCCCCTCTCTCTCTCCCTCTCTCTCTCTCTCTCCCCCTCTCTCTCTCTCCCTCTGCTCCTTCTCTCATAAATGCTTCCATCGATTCAGGGGGCTCGAGGCGAGAAAGCTGACACACAATGGGCATTAATCGCCTGTACTAAAACCCCCTCAAGTCTCCTCTGTCTCTGAGCCCATGCAGAGGAGAAGGAGGATAAAACCTGCTGGGATGTTTTCATTAAAATGAGACGTGCCTAGTTTTTTTTTCTTCTTTCTTTTCTTTCTTTCTTTCTTTTTCTGTTTTTTTCTTCCTTCCTTTTCCCGTTTTTCTTCGTTCGTTTGCTTCGATGTGAGGAGAGCAGGAGCAGGAGAGCCAGATGTGGCGCTCGGCCGTGGAGCAGCGCAGCGCCCGTGACGTCTGACTTTAAAAGAGAGAGGGAGAGAGAGGGAGAGAGAGGAGAAGAGGGAGAAAAGGAAAGAGGAAGAAACATGAGCGTGAAATTTCAAAGTGAAAACATCTGATCCGAGAAAGACAGACAGAAAAGAAAGAGAAAACTCCATCTAAATGACAATGCCGATAAAAAGACAGGAATGAATTACTGCTAAATTACAGTGCGAATGCTCAGCTTCGCCGCTCTCCCAACGTGTCTGTGAATGGCTGAGATGAGCCTTTTGAGTAGTGTGTGTGTGTGTGTGTGTGTGTGTGTGTGTGTGTGTGTGTGTGTTCACATGGGAGAGAGAGGAGTTTGATATGGGTCTCCATGTGTACAATGTTGTTGTGTGAATGGAATGAGTGTGAGATTATATGCTGAGTGTGTGAACATGTGTGTGTGTGTGTGTGTGTGTGTGTACATACATTTGCGAGCCAGTTAACAATCTGTGTATGTTTCTGTCGATGTTTGTGTGTGTGTGTGTGTGTGTTCAGGAGTGAGTTTGTTAAGGCTCATTATTTATTGTGTTGCACCATTTCGTCCGTATCTGAAAAAGCTTCAGAAAATGGGCGAAATACAGACCAAATGAATGCAGAATACGGACAGAAGATTGCGTCCATATCTTTATCGAACTTTGCAGTAAATGATCCTTGAGAGTGCGTCTGAGTTTGCATGAGTGCCTTATGTTGTGTTTGGATTTGCATGATGTGGCTCGCTGTGTGGCCCTTGTGCGCATGTGAACAATGTGTTATATGTGTGTGCGTGTGTGTGTGTGTGTGCGTATATGTGTGTGTGTGTGTGTGTGTGTGTGTGTGTGTGTGTGTGTGTGTGTGTGTGTGTGTGAGTGTGTGTCTCCTCCTCTGACTAGTGCAGGCTGTGCGAGTGTCCTTTAACATGACAGAGCGAGGTGACAGGCTCTTTTGTGAGGTCCCCCAGAAGAGTGTGGTGATGAAGGTGCGCCAGGGAGACAACAAAGCCCTGGCACAGCTGGAGCCGCGTCAAGCATCATTTGCCGTTCCTCCAGATTAATTTGATTTTAATATCTTAAATCTAGAGCTGATTAATTTCGATCATATGTTTGCGACACCGCACACCCAATTAATCAGAAGTTTATCGGCGACTCGGATAGCAGCTTCATGGAAAGTTTAAATTGCGAGGTGGCATTGGGCAATGAGGACACATCTCTGAGGATTGGGAGCATCTATGGGCCTGTGTGTGTGTGTGTCAGTGTCTGTGTGTGTGTGTGTGTGTGTGTGTGTGTGTGTGTGTGTGTGTGTGTGTGTGTGTGTGTGTCTGTGTGTGTGTGTCAGTGTCTGTGAGTGTGTGTGTGTGTGTCTGTGTGTGTGTGTGTGTGTGTGTGTGTGTGTGTGTGTATTCACACACCTGTGTGCCTGTATTGTTCCATGAAAAACAGGAGCTGTGTGTGTGTATGTGTGTGTGTGTGAGTACAGAACCCTGCTGTACCTGTCAGACACATGCCTCTCAAGTGTGTTTTCCTGAATGCTGACCTTCCTCGGTAACTTAAGCTCACTTCGAGGACATTGAGGAAGGGAGAAGGTGGGAAGGTGTGTGTGTGTGTGTGTGTGTGTGTGTGTGTGTGTGTGTCTGTGTGTGTATTATTGTGTGTGTGCTTGCGTTTTTCTGTGTGTGTGTGTGTGTGTGTGTGTTTGTGTGTGTGTGTGTGTGTGTGGTTTTTGTTTGTGTGTGTGTGTTTTATTGTGTTTGTGTGTGTAATGTGTGTGTCACGTGTCGTGTGTGTCTATGTAATAATATTGCGCGTTTTGTTTATTATTATTGTTTGTCTTGTCTGTTAGTTTATGTGTGTGTGTGTGTGTGTGTTTATGTGTAAAGTAAATGTGTTTTAGTGTAATACTGTGTTTATGTAATAATGTGTGTGTGTTTGTCTGTGTGTCACAATATGTAATAGTAGTATATGTGTTTGTGTGTGTGTGTGTGTGTATTATTATTATTAGTGTGTGTGTCTGTGTGTGTATTATTATATTTGTGTGTGTGTGTGTGTGTGTGTGTGCCTGTGTGTAGCGTGTGTGTGTAAATAATAATGTGTAATGTGTGTTTAATATTAATGTCTGTATGTGTTTGTCAAACTGTGTGTGTGTGTATTATAATAATAATGCGTTTATTGTGTTTGTGTGTGTGTGTGTGTTTGTGTTATTGTGTGTGTATTATTATTAATGCGCGTTTGTGTGTAATGTGTGTGTGTGTGTGTGTGTGTGTGTGTGTGTGTGTGTGCGCGTTTGTGTGTGTGTGTGTGTGTTTGTGTGTGTGTGTGTGTGTGTGTGTGTGTGTGTGTGTGTTTGTATGTGTGTTTGTGTGTGTGTGTGTGTGTGTGTTTATTATTGTGTTTGTATTATTAATGCGTGCGTTTGTGTGTGTTTGTGTGTGTGTGTTTGTGTGTGTGTATGTGTGTGTGTGTGTGTGTGTGTGTGTGTGTGTGTGTGTGTGTGTGTGTTTACGCTGGGGGGTGAGATCACAGGACCTAGGGCCGCATTCCTCCATGGTGTACTTCTTTTTCAGCTGGTGGAATAGAGCTGTCAGCCGGAAATAATCCCTTCTTCACGAAGCAGAAGATGGGTGTCAAGAGAGTGTGTGTGTGTGTGTGTGTGTGTGGGGGGGGGGTGGGGAGGGTTAATGCCCTGAAAACCTAAACGTACAGTATACCTCTTTATTCTTCTTCCTGGCCTGTCTTGTCTTCCTGAATTGACCTCATCACAGAAATGGCTGGAATGTGCTCTGAGTGACACGCGGCTCTGCACAGGAAAAACACAGGGTGGCCAGGGGTCAGCCTGCCCGAGGGAGAGGGCCTCTGTCGGGGTACTAGGGATCCGTGTTCAGAGGTTGGTGCTGGTGGTGGAAGATGGAAGATGGAGGAGTGCACTGTATCATTCGGTGCCTTGAGTACTGGTGGTAAGGTCACTCCTGTTTGGTTGCATTAGTAAAGACCCTTTCAACAATAAAAACAAAAACAATGCTTGAACATTCTATTTGGTTTCCAATCTACTTCCTCTGCATTAAGATAACATATGGAATGTTAAAACGGAAGCCTTGTGGGGCCAACTATGATGCTGATAATGGAACTCTCTTGAAAGGGTCTATACTTAAAACGGGGATCATAGGGTGAATTTATTCTCATGACTCCCATAGGTTACATCTTAATGTAAGGCTTGTACTTACATTAATGTACTGTACTGAAAGAGCACGATGTAGCTGTGGTCTCTAACCTGCATAATTCAGTACACTCCTGATGTATATTATTTTTTTTACTAATATATATTTTTTTAATTATGTATATATATACACTTGTGTTAGTATATCACCATAGGGCTGATTTGTATAGATGGTTCCTATACTAATACTGTAATCAGTAAGCTTGTACTTGAAATTATACTTAAATGTGCATTCCGGAGCTGGTACACTTTTAAAGGTCTTTCCACACGGCCCATTAATAGAGCTCTTTGTTTGAAGTGCTAATTGGACATAATGCAGAATATTGTGTTTTTTATCAACCTATTTTGGTGGTGCTTTACTGATCAACTAAATCAAAAAGAACTTCTGTAAGAATTCTGAATCGTTTCTTCAAAAAAGCCTGAAACTATCATCGAAGGCAACGTCTTACAAAACCACCGGGTCCGTCAAGGGCAAGTCAAACGCACTGAGACAATCACTGCCCCGCATTTCACATTGAGAGGCTTCTTCACAGCCATGGCTGATTTGCTCCCTGGCTAATTGCTGAACTCAATGCCTGTTGAATTCCTAATGCGCCGCGAATGTGTGGTTGTCATTACCGCGCTGGCAGAGAGAGCAAACACTTCAGCCTTCTCTCTCGGCACATGGCCTTGACGCATCCTCCTCCTCCCTCCTCGTCACCCAGCGCTCAAGACAAAAAGTGTTTGGTTTGTATGGCGAGGTTGCCGTTAATTCGATTCATAAATTATAAGCGCTCCTCTCTCTCTCAAACACTGTCTTTGTCTTTGTCGCTCGCACGCTTCCTTTTCTTTCCTTGTCTTTGTAGTTGGCCTGTGTTTGTATGCCAGACGTTTACAAAAGGTGATACATTTAATGTCAGTTCATCTGCTTTTGGCTCACGGAGACGGAGACGGTGGCAGGGACAGGGCCACCCTTTGCATGAGCTTCTGGAGCGAGCCACAAGTTCTCCTTGATGTGCGCGTCGGTTAAAAGATGTGCACCGCAGCTGCATGGACAACGGGGACGCTGGTTGGTGCCAAGGCGCCATAGGGTTCAGCAAAGCCTCCCCGTCAGCGTCACTCCAGGCTTTACCTGCAGAAGTCAAAGCCTCTTCCCCAATCCATTTTAATGCATAACCGCGGCTTTTCAGTTTAATTCATATTCAGTGACTTTGCATGTTTTAAGCTCTATGCAAATATTATTGGATTTTGAAAGGATTTGACGGCTTTTCTGTGGATTTTCTCCCACAAATGTCGGCAAAAAATAGAGTGAGATATTTATTCCCCATTGTCAAGGATATTTGCATGTATAAAATATTGGGATGAAGCTCTCTCTTCTCTCTCTACCTACCCCCACGCACACATGCATACTTCTGTGGACCATTTTTTAAAAGTAGCATCCGGTAATAACTCCAATATATTATTATTATTATGCCCTCAAATCAGCCTCTTGACATTATTTCTTGAAGAATATGCCATCATGGGGGTGGGGTAAGGGGGGGGAAGGAAGGGGGGCGGGTTACACGCAGATCCAGGACTCTCGGTGGCAGGAGGGGAAAGGAGATTGAGTTATTGTGCGAGTGGGGGGTTCTTTGTCTTACACACAGTCAGTATCAGGGCCTTGAGATAGCCTCGCCTGCCCTGGCCCTTGTCCATCTCCCATTGTGATGCTGAAACACAATACCAACAAAGGCAAGCCTTTGGGGTAAAGGGAAGCTAAGAGTGGAGGATGAAAAAAAAACAAGGAGGGAGAGAGAAAAAATGGGAAGACATGCAGAGAGGGAGAAGAAGAAAAGTGTGTGTGTGTGTGTGTGTGTGTGTGTGTGTGTGTGTGTGTGTGTGTGTGTGCAATAATAGGGATGTTTTTTTGACAGGCCATCTGAGAAGGTACTGTGGTGTACACGGGAGATGGGGCTCCGTGTTCGGACATGACCTGCAGGATCGCAGAGAGGGCCTCCGGGGCTGCTGAGAGTGACACGAGAGAGGAGCATAGCAGCACACCAGCGCACCACCCCACCACCCCCCCCCCCTGTCCAGGCTGACTTAGGAGTGATAGAAGTCCAGTCAAAGAGGTGCTGACAGATAAGAACCATTTGCCCCCGGCCCTAAACGAAGCACCACTCGCTTGGCAAAAACAACGCATTCACTTGCACTGACCTGTGCTTGGGACACAAGGCCTGTGGAATGTGTAAGACACAGAGAAGGTCACATAGGCAGAACACAGCAGTAACTTAGAGGTCTCGGAGAGATGATGAGGGGCCCAGTATGTTTGCGTTTGAAGACAAATACTCTGCACTGTTACACATAATGAAGGTGCAGTCTGATTGGTTTGCACGCACAGTGAAAGTGATTTAGGTTGGCGATTAGGCAGCTGGCAAGGGTCAACATCTGATTGGAGAAAGTTAAACACATGTTGCGTTAACCCCCTCACTCCCACCCCCAATCCATGCCTCCACCAATGAACCCCCCCCCCCCCTTCATTTTTTTAATAGTTTAGTCTGTTGGTGGCTTCTCAGACAAAGAGGGAGGAGGGTGGGGGGGGGGGTGCAGTCCCACCGCAAGATGAAAAGTTGATTATGGGTCTGGCGGGAGAACAGAAACACAAGGGGGCTTGGAGGGACCAGCGCGCTGAATGGAAGCAGCTGTGGAGAGCTGCAGCCGAGGCTGAAGTGCTCGTGTGCCGTTTATCTGACCCGGGGCTGATGAATGGACACTGAATAGATATGCTCTCTGCTTGCCTAGCTTGCCTAGCGGCACACTGAATGCCTCTAGTAACTTCACTGTTGCTGGATTCTTAGATAGAATGTATCTAATTGTACATGTACATCCATGAAGATGGACTCCTAGATATATTTAGATACTCAACCATTCAGACCCATTGCATAACAAGTGTATTAAGCACCTAGTCATGCAGTCTGCATTCACAAACATTTGGAATGGGTTGTTCTGAAGAGCTTGTGAATTCAAGTGTGCTGCTGTCATAGGGTGAACAAAGCAAGGTCCACGAAGATATAGTTGGGTGAGTTTCGTGTGGAAGAGCTTGACTGACCTCAAACTATCCCCGAGCGCCGATGTTGTTGCAGGCAGCTCACTGCGCCGGGATTAGTGTGTGCTTCACTGTGTGTTCACTGAGTGCTGAGTGTGTTTCACTAATTCACGGATTGGGATAAATGCAACCAAATGAGACCAAATTTCCCTCACGGGATCAAAAGAGTATATATACTTATACTTACTTACTTAACTCAAACAAACTAACTGCCCCTTCAAACTAACGGAGATTGCAAGCCAGGCCTTCTCATCCCACACCAGTGCCTGCCCTCATGAATACTCTTCTGGATGAAGGGGCGCATTCCACAGACACACTTTGAAATATTGCGGAAAGCTTATCAGAACAGTGGCAGCTCCTCTAGCTGTCTCATGCCTACAGATTTAGAATGGGATGTCAGACAAGTTCCTGTAAGTGTAAAGGCCAGCTATCCCAATACTTCTATCCACATAGTGTAGCTAGTGTAACGCCGACATGAGGTGACACATGATACCAGTCAGTGGTCTGACAGGTGTTCAGACTTAGCATATACGACAGCATGCATTACCCTTGTGTCACAGGACCTTGGTCCAGGACAGGGATCTGAAGGATGGGGGGGGGGACTTCGTGTCAGGAAAGTGTGTCACTGTCACTGTCACTGCTTTAGAGGACATGGATATTGTGCACAGTGCAGTGCAAAGGACCTCATCTTCAAATATGTTCACCATTACTGATGCGCTCCACAACAGCGCTGGTGCAGTGGTCACATGTGTCACATGTGTCTAGTGAACATGAAAAAGTTGGGGTCAAAACTAACACTATACAAATGTTTACGGATGACAGGGTGAAGTAACTTTCCTCCTTTTGCGAGACAGAAAACACACACTTTTCCCTCTGACAACACAAAAAGGAAAAGCTGAAGTTAGGTTTCATCAGCATGCATGGATCCTCTCTGATAGCCATATAAGGTTGATCAAGCTAGAGCTCCAGCTGACCAATTGCGTGCAGACCTTGTAATCACAATGTTCCAATCTTTTTTTCAAAGCTTCTTCTTTTTCTCCTTTCCTTCCTCTTCTCTCTCTCTCTCTCTCTCTCTCTCTCTCTCTATCTCTCTCTCTCTCTCTCTTTCTCCTCACCATACTTCATCTCCTATTGAATCAGTCGTACATCACTGACATTCAACATCAGTGTGCTCCACTCTTTTTTCCCCATTAAAAAAACTGTATTACCTTCACTGGATTTGAATACAGTTTGAATATGTGTGTGTGTGTGTGTGTGTGTGTGTGTGTGTGGGGGTGGTGGGGTTAGGTGCTGGAAAGGTGAGAGTGGACTTAGTGGGTAGGCTACCTTGGTACCATTCAAAGGACCACCTGAGTTATCAGGTACTTTTTAAAGCACCTGGGTGAGGGGGAGGCATGCCATTAAGCGTGGCCCTGTTTTTCTTTTAAACCCGGCGTTAAGGTAGTCCTCTGTGTGTCTGTGTGTGTGTGTGTGTGTGTGTGTGTGTGTGTATGTGTGTGCGTGTTTTTCATGCTCAAGGTCTCATGAAAGCCACTATTGCGATGGCACTGAAGCCTACAACAAGTGAGAGAGGAGCTTTTTGACTTGTCTTCTTCTGCAGCAATCCTTTTTCTTTCTTACATTCTTCTTTTCTTTCTCTTTCACTTCTCTGCTCTTTCACCTTATTGGCATTTTTAAGGAATTCAAACCCAAAAAAGAAACAAAGTCGAGGTGAAGAGAGAAGAGGAGAGGAGAGGAGAGGAGAGGAGAGGAGAGGAGGAGATCTGAAAGCTGCCGGAGTATGGTGAACAAACATTCAGCTGGTGGTTGTGCAGCGCCTCAGTGCCAAGCAAAGAGACTTGGAGTTTCCTCAGCCCAGCATGTCATATAATAAATAGCACATGGCAATATTATTGCTTGAGAAGTCATCCACGGTGAATGCTGCAGCCGAAACCGCACACAGACCGAGCTATATGCTACAAGCTGGTAGAGTGCTATTTTTTCCCATGCTGATACAACTTAAGATTTGAAATTATTTTCAAATAACGACTTTGAGGAAAAGAGGAATTATTATAAGAAACAGTCAAATAACAACTTCACACCACAAACCCCTCTAGTGTTTTGTCAAGTTATGAAGCATTCTGTTCCCACAAATCCCAAGAAGCTGATCTGTGGTATGTGTGCTTCTTTTACTCTTTCACCTGACTTGTTGTGCTACATTTGATCACTGCCCATTTTGATTGTGTTGGCTGTCACTTCCTTTCTGTCACTTTCTCTATGGAGGACTATGGAGGACTATGTCTTTGTCAGGCCCATAAATGATGGTGCTTTAAAGTGATAAGCTAAGACATTCCAGTTCACAGAGCCACTGGTTCCCATTCTTTGCCCTTCAGTGTATCTATCTATGCTGGGCTTTTACTGAAATATGAGCCTTTTCAGAAAAGCAAGGACAGGCCGACTGTATACGTCTTTGAACTAGCTTGTTGTAAGCGAGGCGAGTTCAACGTATTTCTTTTTTCAGGTTAAAAACAGCACATTTTTGTTTTGCTCTCGTAATCATTTGATCATAGGGTCCTTTCTTCTTTTTTTCTCCTCTAAATACGTGTAACGTTGAACATATAGAATTGAAAACAACAATGACTAAACAACCTTTCCAGAAATCCTTCTTAAATCTGCACTCACAGGTGTGGCACTTTAGAGGCTTTTTTTTCGAGCTCGTTAGCCCGACGAAAAGCGTTGAAATCGGGGGGCTGTGCAGCAGAGACGTTCTTGTCTTGGAGGATGCCGAGGAAAAAGCTGCCACTGTTCTGTAAAACAGCTCTCCTCCCCTCCCTCCAAGCTGTCACCGTATCTTTGAATCAAAGCCCCTCGCCGGCTGGGGTTATTTACATTTTCAAATCTGCATTTCTCATATAGATCTGTCTAGCTCTGATTTTAATATCAGTGATGTTTCCCACGACACCTTTTGTTTTATTATGCATTATGAATTTCTTCCACTCTCCCTTCATCTTCTTAAATCCCTATCCCCCACGCAAGGCTTATGAGTCCAAGTATTTTATCAAGAGGCTGGAGATTTATCATTTCAATCTCATTTCAATAAATAAAATAATCTCTCTTCTCAGAGAAGTGACAGCAACTAATGGTGTTTTGTCATTATTAGGGATAAAACTTTTTGCAGACGGAGAATACTTGGGGTGCTGCCTAATAAAAGTTGCATGTGTTTTTTGGTGCTTGCGTGGACATGGCTAATGGTTTTTCTCAGCTAATTAACAAAAAAGGGAACACAGAGAAAAAAAAGAACAATAATAATGACATAAGGAAAAAAGAATAAAAAAAACGCAGTTTGTTTTTAGCTAATCATTAGTCTTTTAGTATGGAGAATTTATTAGCTCACTGAATTGGTCGTGCTCTACAAGACTTGCTCCAATAGACTGGTATGCACCCTCTGCAGTAAAAACGCTTGTTTTGATTCTTGTTGTTTAAATGCTGCTCAGTACTAAGCCTTGTAGGCTCTTATCACTCTGAGTATGTTCTCAGAAACAAAGCTGTCAAATCCACTGCAGAGTAGTACACTGCCAAACAAGACTGGCTATCAAAATGGCATTTTTTTCTATTTTAATTGCCATCCTCTTCTCTTCCCTTTCCTTCATTTTTTCACCCCAGAGCAAACCAACAAAAAAACTGTACCAGGCTGACAGGAAAACAATTGCGTTTCAAATTGAACTCCCAGCAGAGTATGTTCAGTTCCTTAACCTGACATCCGTTTCCCCACACGTCTCACATGAGAAAAAAAAATAAGAAAGAGAGAGGGAGAGTGTGTGTGTGAGAGAGAGAGAGAGAGAGAGAGAGCAAGAGGAAAGGGGAGGATAAAAAAGAGAAAAAGAGAAGCCAGAAAGGAGCTCTAAAAAAGAAGGACCGTCCTTTTGAATATGTGTTTTCTGTTTATCATTAGCTGACTGGGTGCTTCATCATTCTGCGAAAATCCCTATCTGCCGAACATAAGGCTGAGAGACAGCGGGGAATCAATCTTTTGTGCTTGGGCAGATAAACACAGGGCGCAATCAGGGGGAGACGGAGGCGCGGGGCCCGGCGCAGGACTCACGCCGCCAGTGATGGATGGCGGAAGTAAAAGTGTCAGGATGGCATTATGCAAATAGGGGAGGCATCCGAGCATCGCCCGGGTGATTATGGGAGATGGGGAGAGCGGCCCCAGTGGTCCCCCTGGCACGGCTGCTACTGCCCTCCTCTCTCTCTCTCTCTCTCTCCCTCTGTCTTTCTTCTTTTCCTTCATCTTTTCTTGCTTTCCACCCTCTGTTCTGTTCTTTCGTTCCTTCTTTCTTTCCATTCATTCTTTGCTTTCTGTTTTTCTTTCTTCCTTTTCATTTTTTTTTTTTTTCTTTTTTTTTTCCCTTTTTAACTCATTTTCTCTCCCTCTCTCATTCTCTCTCACTCTCTTTTTCATCTCTTTCTCTCTCCCTCTCCCTCTCTCTGCCATCTTGTGAGATTTCCCCCAAGGATGAAGGGATTATTTTCTAAACTCCTCCCCAGAATGGAAGGAAGAACAGCAGTCAGAGAGCTGGCGGAAGAGTTTACCAAACAAATGAGCTGCCTCTGCTTGGCCCTCCTCTGATGAGGAGGTGAGGGCACAGCTCCACAGAGGTCAAGGTTCACTGTCATCAGCTGTCATTCATTAGGTAGAGCAAAAGATGAGGTCACGGGGATACATGACAAGTGACAAGCCAAATGAAAGGGATGTTGTTATTTTTGGAGGAGCTGTTACAATAGAGGAGTGTAAATTTAAATGTGTTTAGATTAAACAAGTAGCATTTAATTTAATAGATCTGTCTATTCAGACATGACCATTGTGTTATCCACCTTTGAAAAAATATACAAAATTAAGCTAATTCAACACAAATAGTGATGTTCCAGCAACAAAAAAGACACATGAACATAATTTGACACGTGCAGTTCATAAGCATTAAATGTAACAGTCTATTAAATGGTTTATTTTCCTTATTGATACTGAACTTTACACAAGTCTGAAATTATCTGCATAAAGCACTTGTATAGGTTTTGGTTCTTGGAAATCCCCTGACGAGGCAAATCAAACAACTGAGGCTCAAAGCATTACCTGTTAAATCATCATTTCCTGTTTTTGTGGGGACTGCGACACATTTTCCTTAAGTCTCTGTTTTTAAGTATAGCAGAATAACACCATTACATTTAAAGATGACAATGCCTATGCTTTTAGATGGCTTATAAAACTCCTTTTGGACTAAGACACCTGCATTTTACGGCAGTATTAATGAACTTATGTATGCACGGCTCTTTTATCCTGCCCACTTGTCTGGCCACCTGATGTCCTGTGCGGTTTATCAACCATCCAAAATGATGACGGCCGTTTTTCACCCCAAACAACAAATGTGCGGGCTATGATTGAGACGATGGCTCAAGTGTCTCTGACCTGGGACCGCATCATAATAGGAGGCCGGGGCGAAGAGATTAGATCTGATGACATGAACGAGATGGACTGGGACACGCTTCTGCGGGGGATCCTGTGGTTTCCAGCTCTTTGTTGCCCAAGCATACCCCCCTCCAAACAGCAAATAATTAACACCAATGATCAATCTCTGATAAATGTGTGGCATCCTTTAGCTGCTGGACGTTTTATGGGGGTTTTATGTGCAGCGGTGCTGGACAAGCCCCTTCAAGAGAGGACCACTGGCTGTGCTATTTCCATGCATCAAAGCGAGCTGCCAAGCGCCGGCACCTCTAACTTTGGCACTCTCCATAACGCAGAGACAATACCACTCTGTTTCGCCAGATTGGATCCATTTGCATTGGACACCTCCTCTGCATATAGATTGATGGGTTTAATCAGCGAATCAGGGAGAGCGCTCAGACATCAATCATTGTCAAGACCCTGCCTTTTATTTTGGCGGGCCCGGCCATTCCCTGTGAGCGGCTCATCAGAGAGCCCAGGTTCAGGCGCAGCCTCGCAGGAGGACGAGGACCGGCTGGACAACAAGGAGAACAATAACTCCGTGGACACTCCTGGGGGAGGATATCTCTCCCTCTCTCTCCCTCTTTCTTTCTCTCTCTCTTTTCTGTCACGTCTCTGGTGTCAGGGCATCAGGTAAACCGTCAGAGGGGCTTCAACCTGTGATTAAACAATGGAGAAAGTTGAAAATGGGAATGTCAGATTTAAAGCATGCATACACAGCGTGCACAGAGCTATATACATACAAAAGCATACATATATACATACATACATAAACAACTAAAGAAATGAATAATTTATGCATCAAGTTAATCAAATGCATGCAGATACGCACATGCATACATACATATATAACCATATGTACATGCGTACATAAATGTCAAGAACATCAAAAGAGATTATGTGACACCACATGGCAGCCCAGTCAGCCTAACGTGGATCTGATCTGGCCTTAGGCTGGGATCAGGAACTAGTATGAATTTTAGCCTTTCATTGCAAGCACACGGTTTAGTATCCCAAACTGAAAAGATGCTGGTAAATCATCCATATGATATCCTACCATAAAAGTTGATATTGAACTGGATATTAGACTTCATGGAGGTGGAATGACATTGTTTAGGTTGTGACCCCTCAGTGTGGATTTTCAGTAAGTAGGCAATAATAAACACTTCAGTTTTCAGGAGTTTGAGGATGTACATGTGGTGTTAAAGACTAAGTGAGTTCTGAGTGAAAGTGAGATTAATGAAGATCTCTGTCCTACCTCTCTGCAGTCTGTGTTGGTGACATACTGTAGTGTTGATTGAGGTCTTGTTGTGCTGTGTTGGCTCCTCCTGATGCCATGTGTATATTTAGAATGTGTTAATTGAGTTGCGACAACGTTGTATTGTGTGCCAGGTGAGACCAGCTAGTCGCTTAAAAGTGAAAATCTACCTGTGACACTTCCTCTTTGTCTAATTGGCTTTTAATCAATTAAAGGGAAGGCAGAGAGCAGGAAACTCAATAGGTTAAGAGCAGACGTACCCGAATACTTCAAATGACGGAATTTAAATTAGCCCTCAAGACTCAGTTCTTCTCTTTAAAAAAAGGAGATGACACAGATGTTGTCCAATACTGCAGATAAGATCATTTGAATGATGATGATGATGATGATCAGAATTGTTTTTTTGTCTGTTTGTTTTTTTATTCAAAAAGAGGACACACAATTTGAAGCTGATGTGCCAGTCATTCAAATTACTCATCAAGATGCAATTCAACTTAATTCTACTAAAGAGTGTATACGGTTGGCTATATTACCATATTGTGTCTCAGCAAGATACATGTTGTGTCTAGACTGTAAAGTGTTTAACAACAACAACAACAACAAAAGTGTAAATAAATGGCTTTTGCCTTGAACTTGACTTTGTGTTATCTCAGCGGCTGAGCCTACATGGTGCTGAAACAATAGAGACGGCTGGGCTGTGTGCCGTTCGTCATCCCTGCCTGCCTCGCCTGAGTGATAACACACGTCCACTCCAACAGCGTGCATTAGTGATGTAACAAGAAAATGCAAAAGGGGGCCTCGTTTCAATCCCACATCCCCCCGAGTCTGGCACACAGTGCGTCGCCGCGGCGTTTTATTACACGTTTATGTCAGGTTTAAATGGCTTCCTCCTTGAAGTCACTTTGACAAGGGAACACAAGTCCCGTAATAAAGAATTCCGCAATCTTTTGCTGGAGGAAGAAACCTTAATAACGAATATCTCTTAATGACGGGGGCCCCAATTAGACTGGCTGTGTTGCTCTCTTTCTTCTCTCTCTCTCTCTCTTTTCTTCTTTTTTTCTTCGTCTGGACCCACAAGTCAAACGAAAACAAATAAACCCGGCCTGATTTAGAAACCTTATTAGCTTTTGAGTCCCTGAGCAATTAAAGTATTATAGCTCAAGTGCTTCTGTGAGCGTCGGATGGAAAGCATTTCGGTGGTCTTGACTTTAGAGGTGGTCCGAGAATGTGTTTTTTTTCTCCTTCTCTCTCTTTTTCTTTCTTATGGTCATGTTTATTCTCCTCATTTTTGAACATCTACTTCAAAAACGCAGTTAAGTGTAATTCTCCATGCTTGTGTGTTGCCTAGAATTACTGTACCAAAAACACAACAGTTTCCTTTATGGGGCAGTTGTATGAGAATCTGAGGTCTGGGTGGTGTGAGTGTTGTTGAGTGAGTCCCTCTGCCTGGCGACGCTCCGTGTTTTTCCACCAGAAAAGTGACCAAGAACCCACAAGATGGAAAAGTCTGATCACTGTGTGACTATTAACAGGCCCATATTTCACAGGACTCTGTCCACTCATTTGGTTGACAGGGTTAAGGAGAGTCCAGCAACGCTTCATTTCCAGAAGCCTGGAGAGTTACCACACGTGCCACAAGGGGGAGATAGCACAACCTTCTTCCTGCACTGTAAACCTGTTTCTCTAGGTCTGGAAGGCTTTCTATCTTTCTCAAACTCAGACAGACATAGACCCAAGCATTCACACACACACACACACACACAGAGAGAGAGAGAGGGAAAAAGAGAAAGAGAGCCCACCAGACACACACACACACACACACACACACACACACAGGAAGGTGAGCTTGCATACAGTAAACAGTATCTTCATTTTGTTGTGGCTTGTGTGAATGATGTAAATGACTAGATGAAAATCTCATGACACATTTCCTCCTCCACCATGACCTCTGTCACCGCTGCCACTGGTCCCCACTGACTACACAAACCCCAGATTCCTCTCTCGTCCCAGACCCAGTTTCCCCACTGACTACACAAACCCCAGATTCCTCTCTCGTCCCAGGCCCAGTTTCGGCATGTGGCTTCCGTCCGTCCTTTCTTCTGACTAACTGTGACTCAACCTCATAATTAACTGATGATCCGGTATCAATATTTGCCTGTGGTCTCGGCCCCACGGTTGATGTAGTAATTTAAAGTGGATCAGCGTTCGCCTCAGCATGCTGTCTTTGGCAGCTGTCCAGTGGAGACTTTTGATAACAGGTTCTTTCTTGTATCAGGAGAGAGTGAGTTACAGAGAGAGAGAGAGAGAGAGAGAGAGAGAGAGAGAGAGTGGGTGAGAGAGAATGAGAGAAAGAGAGAGAGAGAGGGTGAGAGAGAATGAGAGAGAAAGGCAGAACAAGGGGGAGGGTAGAGGAAGAGAAAGAGAGAGAGAATCACAGAGAGAACAAGACAAGAGAGAGAGGGGGAGAGAGAGTTGGAAGAGGATGAGAAAGAGATTGGAAGAGGATGAGAAAAAGAAAGAGTGTTAAGCAAGAGAAAGAGAAAGCAAGAGAGAAAAAGAGAGAAACTGTTCGTTACAGAGTAAAAACTGACAGCATACCCCCCTTTTTTTTTTTATTTTTTATCTCCACTCAGTAGTGGCCAAGCTGGTTCCAGGTCTCATGTGTAGTCCAAACAGGCGAGCCGCTCTGTGACTGTGGTCTGGTGATTATCCAGGCCCTGTCTGCCAGGCACACTGGCTCTCGGCTGTTCTAAACCAACACAGGACTGCGCTGGGCTGGGCTGCGCTGGGCTGGGCTGGGCTGGGCCCCGTCTCCTCTCCGCCGGCTCTTGTGTGGTGCTGCTGCGGTTTGTCGCTCAACTTCAGACTTTACACAAAAATACAAGGGTGAGAGAGAGAAAGAAAGAAACAGAGTATGTGTGTGTGTGTGTGTGTGTGTAAGAGGGATATAGAAAGAGGAGTTGGAAAAAAAGCAGTGCTGATTTTATGGTGGTTGATTTCTTTGTTTCTGGTGGGATAAATAAACACTTTGCAATTGCAGAAATTAGGAAAGCTTCTCTTTGACATCGCGCTCAGTTATTGGCGAAGCCTCATGTGTGAAGAGGCGCTGTTGGAAATGACTGGCTTGCAGGTCAGAGACAGCACGGTCTCTGCATACCATCAGTCAAAATGACAGTAAGCACAGCCAGGACAGAGACAGAAGAAACATCCAACTACACCCAACACATGCATTGTCAACCAACGTCACTCTGCTGTAAATGTGAATGGGAATGTTTTTTTTTATCATTCAACACTTTTCAAGCAACATCGCTCCACTGACTGCATGAAAGCATGTGATTTTTTTTTTTATCATCCATCCTGTGTTCTCAACCAGTGTTCCGCTGCTGAAAACATGAATGGTACAGAGTTTTTTTTTTTCATTATTATTATTATTTAAATGACACCTTGCATTACATCCCAGTGGCACACTTTAGATTCACTTGATGCGAACGCTATCTGCACGATTGAATTTCACCCCAGTCCTCGTCCCTGTTTTGTTATTCGACAGCAAGCACGTATCATGTGCTCCTAATACCAGGCCATCCTGAGAGGTTAGACAGTGCCCTAACTTGGGGCGGCTATCTGCCACTGCTACTACCGCCAGAGTATCGGAGATCAGGCATTGCTTTTCGCTCGCATAATGGGCGCAGGTGTGTCTTTCACCCGGCTCCGCTCTTTTGTCCGCTCGATGGGTGGCTGTGTTAAAAAGCTGTTGGTCAATCTCTTTTTTTTTGGCGCGTCCATTGTGAGCAGGTTTGACAGAGTAAACCACCACTGACACATGCGAACATAAAGGGCGTCTGCTGCCTGAATAGGCTCAATGAGGGGAGTGGATTCCGCCGGCCTGAGCTTAATGGTGGGAACGGTGGCTGGAGGTGAAGCTGTCTCTCTTTTCTCTCTCTCTCTCTCTCTCTCTCTCTCTCTCTCGCTCTCGTGTGCTCTCTGTCTTACTCACTCACTCACTCTCTCTCTCTCTCTCTCTCTGTCCCCATTGGGGTTTAGGATAAAGGAGTCTTTTGAGAGAGAGAGAGAGATTGTGGTGGTGGAGTTGGGGGTAGGTGCAGTTGATGTGAGGTGGAGGAGGATGGTGGTGGTGGTGGTGGTACTTCAGAGGGCATCGGTCCACTCTGCGCTGTCTCCTCTCACTCCTACAGGCTTAATCAGGGGTGGCTGGGGTGAGGAGGAGAGACAGCTCCCAGGGGGAAGGCCACAAGGTCACTCACACACCGACCACACTCCTGGGGCGTGAAGCGCTCGCTGTGCACATCGGGCCGAGACGAGTATCGTCTGTCCTGGGGATGGACGGGAGAGAAAGAGACACAGCGACAGAGCGATAGGGATAAGAGACAGAGAGGGGGGTAAGGAGAGAGGGACAGAGAGAGAGGGAGGGAGGGGGGTAAGGAGAGAGGGACAGAGAGAGAGAGAAGCCGTCCTGTCTTTGGGTCAAACTATATCATTCAGCCTCACCAGTCCGGACTGAAGACACTACTGGCAAAGCAACCTCTGCTGCCAGATCATTGTTTGACCTTGCCATTTGCCTCACCATATGGGATTCACATGCATGGTTATAATACCATAGTTGTATTCAATCTGACTCACCCCATGGAGAATGTGTAGTAGCATTTTACCAGTGTGTGTACTGCCAGATAATCAAGTCCGTTAGCTCCACACTGACAGTACTTATATCTATTAGAAGTCTACTGAAGATGATCCCACAGGAAAGGGTGCAGGAAAAAGTTTTTAAAGTAAATTACTGTTTCACAGAAGAGGACAGTTTGTGGTGATATGAGCTTTTCTGTGTAACACAAATGCAAATGTGACATACACCATCTAACCACCTCAGTGACATCCCAGTTATTCATGCAAACTGTGATTCTGTATTTCCCTGCATACATTCTAACCCCCTTCTTCATTCTGAATTATTTTCATTATTGTGATATACCTTAACCGACCACCTAGATGAAATCTCAGCAATTAATGTAAACTGCAACTCTATCTCTCTCTGTATACATTCTAACCTACTTCCTCGTTCTACATATTTTTTTCATTTTTTTTTTTTTTTTCATTTGACGGTGTTGAAACGCGGTTGGCTGGTGGCCAGGACAAGTCACCAGGGATCATGTGGAGATGCCGGCGGACGTAAGTGCTAACAGCTCAGCAGCCTGTCTGAGAGGGGGGACTCTGCCAGCTGGAGGCTCCGTTGCCGGGCTTTTAATAAGCTCTCTCTTCACTTTTGCCCAGTGTGTTGGCTTTCCATACAATCATCTCGGCTGCTTCTGTCACTGCTGCTGGTTTTGTTCTTTTTTTTAACCCCACTGAAAGAGGGCAAGTCATTTGCGTTCACTGTGATGTTAAAGACATAAGGAAAAAACATATAGCTGAAACACACATGCAGGACATATACACAGACACACACAAGATGTTTTTTTTAGCCTGCGCATTCAGGGTGGAATGTAAAGCCTGAACTTGACGGCTCTCTCCTGTCCCTCTGTCAGTCAGACCTTTTGTTTGCGTGAGCAGGGTCCTATTTTCAACGCTCTTGTATTGACCATCCGACACATCTTTTTAACTAGTCCTCAGGGCACCCTCCTTGGGCTTTCCCCATTTCATTCTAAAGTGGCCAGCAGACAAAATAATAGATTCTGACAAGGTTTCAGACACATATCCCTACCTAAATGGCCGTATTGATTTACAGTAATCAAACACTCTGGATCTCGGCCAACAACAAGACTCACCTGACAAGTGGAGAATTGACACCGTCACCTCGCAATTGACTGGTGTGAATTCACCATTTAGGAATGTCCAGCAAAAGATGTCAGTTGTGGTTGAAAAAAAAAAAAAAAACTGCATCACACTTGTCAACTAACAATAAGGAAATGAGAACGAGTGCAATGGCTGTTAGTGTCCAGTCATAGACGAGCTGGAGAATGTTGGAGAGGCAATTCAATTAGCCGTACATGCCAGATGACCAGCACCAATTTAACCGTTTAAGACTGCTCTCGCTCTCCCCATCATCTCATCTGTTTGTGTGCTAAGTAGTTTTAATGTATTCCCGAAGCCCGTGCTATTTATCACCCGGAAAATTGCCTTTGACATTGTGATGTATGTTATCAGCAATGACAATGATAACCACTACAATAATTACACAAAGCCTGCGTCATCCATCACGGTCACTTATCGCCTAAACAATCAGACGATAAATTAAGGCGGCTCCGGCGGATGAGTGGGCTCTCCATTGTCAACTGCCCATCCGGTCACGCAGCCCTGAGCAACACACCGTGGCAAAAGGACAAAAAAAACCCATCTCCTATTCTGTTCTCAGCTCTTCTGCTTTGCTGCTATGCCTCAGTTGCTACCGCTAACATGAAGGAAGAGGTGAGTGGTAGGATACTGCGCTAAGTTGTTGGTGAACTTGAACTCTGGCTTGGGGATCTGCATAAGGAGCTGCAGGACGCGCGGAGAGGAGGGGGGCAGTTGGGGGAGTTAATGGTTATGTAAATGAACTCCGCTTCTCCCCCGGCAGACGGGTGACCCCCTGTGACCCCGAGCTTGTATTAGTCGTCCTCCACTTAAGCTTGGCACTCACTCCCACTCTCCCCTTCATCGGGACCCCATCCATCATCGGCCGTGGACGCACGCCCGCCGTGGACACACGCCCGCCATGGACGCACGCCCGCCGTGGACGCTCTCGCCGAATCACAAAGTCGAAAAAAACGGCCGATCCCATCCGTCAAAACAGTCACTCAATAGGCTCCTGAAGATGGTTAGAATGGGATGCTCCACTGTTCCAAAGTAAACTTGAAAAAACTGAAAAGAAAACTTGAAGACAATGGCTCACAAAAAATAGGGCACATTAATGAAAGTTTCACTATTGGGGTTTAATTAAGGGGGATTGTTAGGATTTGTATATATTTTTTCCTCCTACGGTCCCTTGCTTATTCTTAGTCTTTTGCTGTGTGGGTCTCATATAGAAATGTTCCTGAAATGATAATTAAAACAGTAAGATACCGCCGTGTTTGATTCTTTTTTTAGTTGAGCTTTGAGATTTCCCTCCACGGTCTACCCCCCCCCCCTCTCTCTTTCTTTTTTCCTCCCTTCCTCTCCATCCTTTTTTTGTCTCTCCAGAGAACCACTGCTGGTCTACTTACCAGGAAATATTTTCTCGAAAGATAATCATAGAACCAAAGAACAGTCATAAGTGAGGTTTTCAAAGAGCTCGGAGGAGGCGAGTCGTCGTGTCTGTGTTTGGTGTGTGTGTGTGTGTGGAGGGGGGGGGGGTGTTGGGAAGGAGTCACACACACACATTCCCACACATCCAGGGAGATGCTCCAAGTGGATGACGCCGAGGATATAATCAGAGTGACGTCTGGAGTCACCACACTGCCAGGGAGTCCACTGTAACTCGGGCAGGAAGGAAAAGAAAAAGAAAGAAAGAAAGAAAGAAAGAAAAGAAAGAAAGAAAGAGATAGGCAGGGCAAGAGAGAAGAAAAAAGAAAACAAAGGAACTCTCTGACACAAAAGAAAAGAACTCCCGGCACCTCGGCCCAGGGTCCTGTCCTCACACGCTGCTCTCTGTCAACTGTGTGTGTGAGACGGTGAGGGAGCGACAGAAAAAAGAGTCTGCGAAGAGAAGCTGACAGAGCTTTTTCTGTCATTATCGATTGTGTCGCATGTGGTCAGAGTGAAACACACACACACACACACACACACACACACACACACACACACACACACACACACACACACACACACACACACACACACAACCCATTGCTTGCTCTCCTTACCCGGCTGGGACAAAAGAAACAGTGACATGGCTGTCAGAAAGTCAATACGGTGATGAACAGCAGCCTTTCCGTGTGCCCCCACCCCCATCCCGCGCTTCTCCAGGCTGCTGTTTCAACAGCCCTCCTGTGCAGTGAATCACAAGGCCAGGCAGATAAGTAAATTAACTGAAATGCAATGAATAAATGAGAAAAACTCTCTCTCTTTCTCTCTTTCTTTTTCCTCCCTTCCTCTCCATCCTTTTTTTGTCTCTCCAGAGAACCACTGCTGGTCTACTTACCAGGAAATATTTTCTCGAAAGATAATCATAGAACCAAAGAACAGTCATAAGTGAGGTTTTCAAAGAGCTCGGAGGAGGCGAGTCGTCGTGTCTGTGTTTGGTGTGTGTGTGTGTGTGGAGGGGGGGGGGGTGTTGGGAAGGAGTCACACACACACATTCCCACACATCCAGGGAGATGCTCCAAGTGGATGACGCCGAGGATATAATCAGAGTGACGTCTGGAGTCACCACACTGCCAGGGAGTCCACTGTAACTCGGGCAGGAAGGAAAGAAAGAAAGAAAGAAAGAAAGAAAGAAAGAAAGAAAGAAAGAAAGAGAGATAGGCAGGGCAAGAGAGAAGAAAAAAGAAAACAAAGGAACTCTCTGACACAAAAGAAAAGAACTCCCGGCACCTCGGCCCAGGGTCCTGTCCTCACATCGCTGCTTTCTGTCAACTGTGTGTGTGTGAGACGGTGAGGGAGCGACAGAAAAAAGAGTCTGCGAAGAGAAGCTGACAGAGCTTTTTCTGTCATTATCGATTGTGTCGCATGTGGTCAGAGTGAAACACACACACACACACACACACACACACACACACACACACACACACACACACACACACACACACACACACACACACACACAACCCATTGCTTGCTCTCCTTACCCGGCTGGGACAAAAGAAACAGTGACATGGCTGTCAGAAAGTCAATAATGGTGATGAACAGCAGCCTTTCCGTGTGCCCCCACCCCCATCCCGCGCTTCTCCAGGCTGCTGTTTCAACAGCCCTCCTGTGCAGTGAATCACAAGGCCAGGCAGATAAGTAAATTAACTGAAATGCAATGAATAAATGAGAAAAACTCTCTCTCTTTCTCTCTTTCTTTTTTTCTCACACACACACACACACACACACACACACACACACACACACACACACATACAGAGACAGACACACACTCACACACATGTGATAGGATGGCCTGTCCACTTATGCACACAGCTCATAAGCAGAGAGCGGGTCCATGTTATGGCAAATGAGCCTGTAAAATATGCCTGTCTTTGCCTCACTCTGTCTCTCTCCAGTGGTAGAAGGAGCTGTGTCATTTGAGACGATGGCTTTACAAACTCATAAAGAGCACATAAAACACACATAGAAGTCTCATAAAGCCATCACAGGCTGGAGATTTATGCATCCATGTGGCTTCGAGCGGAGAACAATGCGTGATTGATACACTTATTCCTGAGCGCCAACCGGAGTTGGGAAATCTCAGCCTCTTTGGGCGCGAGGGTCCCGCCGATCAGATTCTCGTTGCTCTTGCGGTTTAATTTAATTGCCGCATGGAAACCGTAGCACACATATGGAGAGAAAAAGCATGTAGGACTAAAACTCAACACCATATCCACAAGGGTGGAATAGTGAACATCTAAAATATGTTCGGTCTCGCCCATGTATCGGTGTGGCCCCATGGCTTTGCCCACAGGCAAATACCCTCAATGCCACACATAAACACACACACACACACACACACACACACACACACACACACAAACTGGCTGGTATCAAGCAAGTAATTTCAGTACTGCCCTTATCACTGTCAGCACTTTGGGGGATGGGGCTGAGAGGGTGGATGGCGAAAAAATTAAAACGCTGAAATATCTACTGCACATCTCGTAAAAACTCAGCACAGTATTCAGTGACAGAGAGGTCGTTTACCTGTAATTATGGTGTGGGCTAACTTTCCAGAATGGGACGGCTGCCAGCTTCAGCTCGGCTTTTATGGGGATCCTGGTCTTTTCTTGTGGTCGCCGTGTTGCAATTAAAACTGTCTCCAAGCGCTGGGTGGCAGAGGGAGCTGAGACAGACACAAGTCAAAGGCACGCTTGGCTGGAGGCGATGGGAAAGCATAGAGGAGAGGAAAAACGTTGTTAATTACATTTGACAGGTATCTATTATACGGGATTCTTGTCCAGACCTCGGAGGTCTTCGCAAACAGCTAATGGAAACATGCAGACACAGTGCCCGTCAAGCATGTATGTATGGGGTGATAACCAACTTCAAATGAATGGCAGAGAAGATCACCACCAGACAGGCTCACTCTCACACACACCTACACACAGAGTGTGGGGGGAGTATGGTGGATAAACTTGGCTTCATGATTAATCAATTGCTTGTCTTGTCCCAAGCCTCCATCAGGTGTGTGTTGGAACAGGTCGGGGGAGGTATTCCATGCTGGCTTTGATGTGGGGTCTTGGCTTTGGCGGGGATGTGATGTGTCTGTGGTAGCTATTTTTTTAAAAGTTTTTTTAAAACAGCTTGGACGTCTTTCTGTGTCTTAGCTCGGGGTGGGGAGATCCCACGCAAAGCACACAGACACAACAATGGCTGTATTGGTAGCCCCGGTCTCTCACATTCTCTGTTAATCAACTTTTTCACAGTTATGATGACACCTATGATATATGAAATTTATTATGTTCCACCACCGTGGAATGCCATAGAATTTCTATGTAATTATACATTTGAATATAGCAATCCAAATTGAAATGATGTCCACTTAACACAGGAACATAAACATTTATGCATTTTTTTTTTTCAGTTCAACGTTTGAAGTCTCTCCAGTTTCCCTGGGAACCCTCAACAAATTTGTCCCAGTTTTTTGGCTAGTAAGGGAAAAATAAGTGGTTTCTTTGACAGTTTACCGCTATTCAGGACATAATCCACATTAAACCGGCAAACGTTGATCAAATTTAATGTAGGTGTAGACTTGCTCTGGTGGCATAGTGCTTAGAGCTGATGTGAGTTAAGCTGGCAAGGCCGCGCAACACCAGTTAGATCCAGACATACACAGGTGTTTATCTCTCTTGACAGTTAATGTGCAGTACTTCTTGTTTTCAGAGATGGCTCTGGGCTGGGCGTGCTCTGGTATGTGTGTGTATATGCGTGTGTGTATGTGTGTGTGTGGGGGGGTTATGTTGGATACACCTTCACTGCTGACGGTAGAACTTCAGAAGCACGGCGCTTCAAAGTCACGGGGCAGGAATTTTATGAGGGATTACGGTCCGAAGGACAGGGCCGACTATTCACGCTTGGCACGAGCACGACAAGCCCCTGGTGCGAGTTAGAGTTTTTTTTTTTTAATGCATTTCCATTTAACTTTAATTACTCAAATCTCCACTAGGGCACACAGGAAGAAAGCCCTGGCGTTTGTGTCGAGCAGATTACCCGACTGGCCTGCCAAGTCGGCGCATAGCTGCATCATAAGATAGAATTCAAATTCAAATGCGGGGCTAAAGAAAGTGCAGCTGTCACCCCTCTGGCCTGCGACGCCCCCGCTGGATCAAAGATGAGCTGTCCTCCCTCTCTGCCTGCGTAAAAATGAGCTGTCCTCCCTTTGCCAGTGTCTCATCTCGTGGCGGCAGTACCCCCGAGGGCCTCCTAATCCCGCTCTCCTGACGACATTCTGACAGCCCGAATAAAGGCATTAACCCCGAAAAATAATTACCAATTAAGAAGCCCGCGAAAAGATTCTGGAGGTGGTGGTGGTGGGAGTGGGGGTCTCGGGATGGAGGTGAGGGGGGGCTAGTGAAAGGAAAATATCGTCAGGTACGGCGAGGAACTGAAAGGAACGAAGGTGGAACGGTGTGGCATTGGTTGGTCGTATTGGATTTGTTAGCGAATGGAGATGGGAGTGGAGAGGAGTGGAGTGTAACCTGTGCCTCGTGGGTTGAGCGTGTGTCGTCGCGGCTCGGTGGATGTGTGACCTGTCGAGGCCGTATCAGCCCAGGAACACACTCCCTCCTGGTGCAAGCTGGGGTCGGTCTGCCACATTCCACCCCCTCACTGCCATCATCACACACGCACACACACACACACACACACACACACACACACGATCCAGATAATTGAACTGTACTCCATGTTTATATTTACAGTACTTGACAGACGCCTTTGTGACTTACAAAACACTTACACACAACACAAACACAAAATATTTAAAACTTTACTCAAGTCTTCTGCTGCAATCCTGAGCAACATTGCACCCAGGGGCGAGAATAATAAAGGCAAAGTAAATGCCCGTGAGGTGTTGGCTCCTGGCAGGAAGGGACAGAGGCTTTGTATTTCAGGGTGGGAAAGAGAGTGAGAGAGAGAAGTGATAGAGAGAGAGAGAGTGAGTGAGTGAGAGAGAGGATGGAGGAGACTCTAGCGTGCCACAGGGCCTGGAGCGCTAATCCACCAGCGCCACGCAGCCGAATCCAGGTAAAGTGATCCTAAATCCACAAGCCCTTCTTTTCCTCTCCTTTCCCCTCCTCTCCGCGGCTCTCCTCTCTCCCCCCACCTACACTTTGTTAAACCCCATCTATTAGCCCCCACTTGGATCAGACACTGAGATCCGCTCAGAGAGACCAGGCCGGTGAAAGACCAGTTGTTTGACAAGTTAATCTTGTCTAAACGGAGCAGAGAAAAAAAGAGGTAATATCTGACTCACCTCAGGACTCCCCCTTGCCACTACACACACACACACACACACACTGTCTGATTTTCTCTTAAGTTCCCTGGTCCAAGACTTCCCTCTATGTTTCCTGCTGATTTGAGGCCAGTTGGGGAAAAATTTGTCCAAGTTCAAAGCTTGCACCTGGTTTTGAGTCTGAGACAACTAGAGCAGTCCTGTATACCATGACACCGGTTGGCTGTGAAAATGTCCATAAATGTAACCAAAAAGCTTTTATGTGCGTTACATATCACATGGGTATTATTTGCCATTCCCTTAAGAGTAGACTTAGTGATGTCACCTAGTGGACCAGACATATCAGCAAGTACCACTAACTCTCTCTGATCTCCCATTTCTATATTGTTCTACATAGAACATGAAGAACTGTCTTCATAGCTCCTCACAGGAGCAGGAGAATAGATGGATAAGACTGAATATTACACTCTAACACACACATCTCACATGGTTGTCAGCTTCTGTACCAAACTGGCCCAAACATGCGTAAAGGACTAATTGGCAAGGAGGGAGAGAGAGGGAGAAAAATGCAAATGAAAAACAATCAAAGCTTCGAAACATTCCACGACGTCAAGGGAATCTTACGATCTGACTACTGTTGCTTTCCTGGTTCCCAATACCATTAATCTTAAGCACTGACGCTAAACTCAGGTATGCCAGCATCTGTGTGTGTTCCATGTGTTGTTTTTCGCCTGGAGTGAAACCCTGACTAAGACCGGTACGCCCGGCCTTGCGGGCTATGTGCATGCCAAAATGACCACGGGCAAAGAGAGAGTTGGGTGCGGGCATTTACTTGCTGAACCACCTTCACGCCACAGAACGCTCTTTAATTGCTGCCGCAACCTTTAAAGTGCCAAATGTCTCTGTGTTTACTGCTTTTTCACTGAGCTGATGATACTGGCATGTCCACTCAGTCATTCCTCCGCTGGCATTTGCAATTATCATGCCATCATGCTGATGGATTTAAACAAAGATTGGCTTAAGCCTTTAGGAATTACTTGGTAAAACATTTCCCTTATGGGTCAGTGGCTAATGCATGAATAGAGAGGGTATGTCACACGGAGTTGATTCATATCCTTTTGAATATGTTGACCTATTATGAATCAGAGAAAAAAAAATTTGACTACAGTATGTAGTAAATGTGAATTTGAAATGTCTGATTTGAAATGTTCACTTTTGTTACTTTTAGACAAACCAGCTCTCTAGCATTATTGCCTGGTCTGTCACAAAGAAAATGTCAAAGATGTTGATGGCTATTAAGGAACTTTCCCATGGCCTTATGCCCAGAGGACAAAGCTGTACTTACCTCAAATCTTTCATCATTAATTTAGTGATGCGACACTGCCAGAGAAACTGGAAGGAATACTTGCGGTTGAAGGGCCCCATCATCTGCCACCGCGTCGACCTGCATGATCCAATTTGCATAAGAGATTTTTGTTTTCACGAGAACTTGACTGAAGGCATACACACCCACATTCATAACCATATCCCAAACACACAAACACACGCACGCACACACATACTATTATGACCTACGTACACACACATTCATATCCCTGCCTCCAACACACACACAGAGACACACATAGCCCTCATTCTATCAACACAACCAACCGCATGTTCATTCATTTACACTCCTACACACACACACACACACACACACGCGGCAGTGAGAAAGAAAACAGAGTACATGTTTGTAAAACATCTCCTTTTGGTCAGCCAAACCAAGTTAGCCCCTTGTAAGACAGGAAGACAGCGCTACTTAAGTCCACAAATTAACTATGTGTTGTGTTTTACTGCAGACACAACAATTAACATATTTCTTGTCAAGCGGAGATATGGGCTATGACTGCTGACTCCTGAAAACCCTCAGTTATTTACAGCTCTGATTTGAATGGCATGTTTTGACATCGGGGCACAGACAAAGCCTTTGTCGGAGAAAGAAAATGTAAAAAAAAAATCAGAGTTTTGCCGAAAGAAATTACGGTGATTGACGTTGCGGGAGCTTTTTAACATCAGACGACTTGATTGTGCTCCCCAGGGGGTGTTGACATGGGGCGTCCCTGGACTGGCCTCTCTTTTTTGAATCTGGTTGCTACCGCTCCTCTGGTCATGGAGGGTGAGGACGCGCTGCCGAACAGAGAGAGACTGAGGCCCCTGGAGTCAGAGCCAAGGTGCTCTCTGTCTGTCACCATTTGAATAAGGAAGCGTGTGGTAGATTTGCCAAGATTTGGCAGTTGTGTCTTAAAGATCATAAGAAAAACAGCAAGTTAATTATTTACTTTTCAAACTGCAGTTCGACTCTAATTCCAAACATATGAAGGAAAAGTCTAAAACCAAGGGGAGAAAATACCACTTTTCATAGCTAATAGTTTTGTTTATTCTTTAATTGCTTTTACATTAACATTTCAATTTGATGCAAATTGTAATTATGTGAATCACAAATCTAGCATAAAAATACAATCAACTCATTAAGTCTTCTTTTAGAATCGTTAATTGATCTTCACATTCAGATTGCAAGAGAAGAAACATATGCTTTCCTTTCAGAAGCCTCACCTGCCACTTGACCTTTGACTTGATCATTAGCGGCCTCACGATGCCGAGTTCACCATTACACCTGAACCAGAGAGGGATAAACCATGTAGACATAAGTCAGTGAGGAAGGCACTCAAAGATAATACACATGATTTAAAACAATTACTCCAGCGAAGGGCAAACCCACCATTTAAATGGGCATACTTCAAGCACAGGGGATTAATAGGAATGGTCAGGGCCTTGCATATGCAGTTCCATTATCGCTGTGCGACTGTGTGTGTGAGAGAGAGAGAGACCACACAAGTCCCACATGGTGTAGATAGGATGAGCCACCCTCGCTGCAAAGCCTCAGTGACAGAGATCAGAATAAAAGCGCGAGTGATTGTACAAACGCTAAGTAGTGCGGGTGAACACAGGCCTGCGATGCACAACAATTTATTGCCTGAGCTATGCCGAGGATGTTTTTTTATACATCAAATACCACTCAATTACAAAATCTGGCGCTTGCATGTAGAAATATGGCTCATACTTCATGATACGTGCCCGAGGAAAAAAGGAATACATTTTAGCAGCCCTTCATCAAAAACAGTGGAGGGCCACAAGGGGAGAAATAAACAGATTAGAAAAGCAATTGACATTTCCCTAAAGCATGCACAGGCTTATTTGCATCAGTTCACAGGCTCATGTTTTATTTATCCGTGATCACAACCGATCGTGAGAGAAATTAATCAATAGGGATGCCACCGGGAGGTGTGTTCTATACCAGGGTTCACACTCCCCCTAGCACCTCCACCCCCACTCCCCTCCCTCACACACACACACACCCTTCCTCCCTTCTGTACCTTTGTCCCCTGCATTGAGGTGACTGATTTTTCCATCCACGCCACGCTTGGAAGAGCTCCATATGGCCAGGATCAAAGGTGTTGTTGGGTGCACGGTTCTGCTTCGTTGCCAGCCAGCGCCGTTAATTAGAAAACAAGATCAGAGGCGGTATTAAAATCCAATTAAGCTGGTATGAACAGATTGCCAAGTGATGTTCACTAATGTATTACTGAGCACCATGCAAATTTCTAGTGGCGGCTTTTGGTCTTGTCGCGCGTGTGTGTGTATTTCTGCGTATGTGGGGGTGTGCTTGTGTTTATCCCCCTCCCCCAAGCCCAGGCAAAAGTTGTTTAAATGGCCTCTTGCCTGACGGAATGAGAGTTTGCCAAGATCCACATGCATGCCGATATGGTGAAAAAGGTCGAAAATGACACGGGACATAATGGACAAGGCTGGGTCAATTCAACTTGCATGCAGATGACCCATATCAATAACAACTGTGTGTCATTCCAGAAAACTGTGCCACCTCCCACCCACCCTGCTAAATGAATGATCCAGATATAGCCGTGGATGGGTAGAATCTGAACTGGAGAAAGATAAGTACTTCCAGCTGGTGGTCCACAACTCCATACAGAGCAGTCACAGATGAAGGTTGCACAAAAGAAAATCATTGAGCTCCCATAATGCTATGCTAATGAGCCAGTCAGGAAATAGGCCTCAAGTGTCGGAAATTGCCCCAATGCTGACTCGAGCCACCAGAATGCCAAATATAGTTGAAACTGACAGGATTTATTTCTAAAAGAGGTGAGGTCTGAATTGGCAACAGATTGAAAATCATGAAGACAACACACCAAAAGAAAATTCAGAGGCTCCAAACACCCAACAGTAGTGTGGACCTTTTTTTTTTTTTTTTTTCAAGAAATAAATAGCCTTGATAACCAAATACATCTCACCTCAGCATTAATTGTATAATAAGAGAACTAGAGAAATCCAATGTGAACTTCAGAACCAGAACTTCATGACTCAAGATTTGAGCAGAGTGACGGTAGGCTTTTACTCAAATAATGGAAACTGCTGCTATCCAAAGGCTGGGTTAACTGAGGGGCCTGTGGTAGTGCTCACTTTAGCTAACCAACCCTTCAAGGAGCAAGTTAAGTTACAGGCATTGGACCATCAAGCAGGAACTACTGTAGATGTTTAGTTTAGTGAAACATGAGGGCTGAAGCACCAACACTTCAGAATTTAAGCAAAACTACACAAGTGTTTTAAGTTCAAAATTTATTGAGGATCAAGAGAACACAGATCCTGGAATCTCCAAATATAAGCCATAATCCATAACCCAAACACCAAACCTGCAGGTTGAGTTATAAGCAAACGTACATCATAATCATTACAATCAAGCAGAGCACTCAAACACATTGAATGGGGGACAACACATGGCCACACCAATCATTTACAGTACTGTACATGCAAATCTACTTGAGGGCATTGGTTCTTGCAGCTCTTACCAGGTTTGCTTGGGACTGGAGACAGTCTCAGACTCATGTTGAGGTAGCTTAACTGGGGTGTCCACTTCTTTAACAGTACTATGGGGAGTTGGAGCTTGTGCTGACAGTACAGGAATTCTCTCAAAGCCAACGTCAGTCCAGGCATTGTGGCCATGCTCATAGGTGGAACTGAAATGGGTTATGGTACCAGGTGGAAGTTCACCAGCGAGGAACATTTGGAAGAACTGGTCGTCATGTTCCTCCAAGGGTGGCGACACATAACTGCGGACCTCAGGGCCACGGTCCTCAGAGGACACAGGGAAAGGGAGATGAGGAGGAGGGGGCAGAATCAGGTCTCCAGAATCATGGAACTCGGACTCATCATTGCCATGTTCATGAATTGAAAACAGACGGATGACTTTCCCAGGTTTGTAGAATGGCTCAGGTGGTGGACCTGGTGGATATTGTGGAACCAGGATTGTGTCAGGATCAGGAACAGAAGGATGCAAGGGCACAGGTTCAGGATCAAACCCCCAAGATGTTGCTGGATGAGGCTCAGCAGCAGCACCAGCACCAAGGGCCTGAGGTGGAGGTAGACCTGGCTGCTGATCATCATGATCAGAGATGGGAGATTCCATCCAAGACCAATCAACAGGATCATGTCCCACCCAATACCAACCAGCCATGTTTGCAACATCGTTGGAATCTACAGGATTTATTCCTTCAGGACCAGGCTGAGCTTGTGGTTGTGGACCATTCAATCCTTAAATAAGGAGGGGAAACCCCAAAGTAAATGAAAGCAGTTAAAATATTGTATAATAGCATTTGAGATTTTTAGACCAAGACTTTACCTTTAGCAGGAAAGCCATGAACATTCCAGACCATGACACTGAGAAAAGAAATCCTGAAGAGAAAAACATATAAATAAAAACATTTCAGCTGTTTAAGCAGTTTGTAATCTTGTCATGACTGTACACAGCACAAAAACCATAAAAGAAGGTTATTAAAACAAAGAGTTTACCATAACACTAGTGTGCCTCCCATAATTGTGAACACCTCCCAAACAAACTTCAAGCTATCCCACTGTGTCTCCTGTTGCTTTCTGTAGAGTATAAAGAGGAGCATGTAGACACCAGCCAATCAAACACACTGATCAATAATGAAGATCAGCTGAAAATAATTACATCAATTATTGATAAATGTGTTGACGCAGGACTCCATCTGAATTTCACCACAAAAAAGCTACCATCTTTGCCCATATTCACCTTAGACTATTCCACTACACCCGTTTTAGAAATGTATTTTCTTCCGCCTTGTGCTCAATCTAACGGTCGGCTAGTTCCGGCTAATTAGCTTCATTGAGATAACACAGTACAAGAGGATTGAGGCTAACTTGGGAGGAAACGAAAAATGCCATCAGGAGGTCAGATGGCAAGACTGTACTTCGCCATCCAAGGCTATTCACCTCTACGGAGTGAGTAGATGATATGCGGCGGTGGCCTCCCGTATCATAAGAAGATATTTTAGAGACAGACTGGCCATTCTCAGCACAGCATGTCAATACATAACTGTCATAATATATTCTTATAAAGTGCTTTCTTTATTTATACCCAAAACCCAAGGCATTATCTGATTATTTGCTGTCCAAAATGTTAAAACCAAAACACTTCAAGGCCGTATTACAGACACGTCCTAACCCAGCTAACAATTTATGGTTCCCAAAAACTAGGTTCCCATAGTTTTTGGTTTCGGGAACGTTAGTTTTTGGTTCCCAAACGTTCCCCGAAGGTTAGTTTTTGAGTAAGTTTTGGTTCTCATGGAAAGTTTGCTGAATGTTCCGGGAACGTTAGTTGGTTGGTTGGTTATATAAAACGTTCCCTGAACGTTCCCCTAACGTTCCCTAACCGTTGCAACCTTCATAGACCTTCCCCTAACGTTCCCTAACCGTTGCAACCTTTAGGGAACATTCCCATAACGTTCCCTAAACGTTGCAACCTTTAGGGAACCTTCCCCTGACATTGCAATTTGCATACCAATTTTATTATTACTTTAAACTGCATGAGCAGGAATACATCATTATATATTTGCAGGAATTAATGAACAGGCAAAATTGATGGGATTTATAACTTTAATATAAAATAATCAAAATACAAAAGGTCTAAAAATATATATAAACATCAGACTCCATGTTACCCAAGTATACCAACACAAGAAATTTGACTTTGGTAGGTGCTCTATACATTCAACAAATAGACAGACATACTGTACAATAGAGACAACAATATACATTGTGGCAGATACCAACACAATATACAAAATAACTATAGAAACTATAGAACTTCCTCGCAGATATCTGATCTGTTTGGTATGGCAATATACTGCTCAATGGGAAGTTCAAGTACAACGCGGACAAAGATGGCGCCCCCATGTTTGTGCACGGAATAAGGTGAATAAGGAGCTCTGATATCTTGTGATTTTTAGCCTACTATGGGAAAATAACTTAGATATTTTAAATTATTGCAACTGTTACTGTAATGGGAATGAAGAAATCTAAAATGCAGACGTTTTACTCTACACACTTTTGTCTTCTGGCTTTGAGAAGGCACTGTGATCTTCGGTATATGTTAAGATCGCGAATTTTGATTTTTGCCACCCCAGAGCTAACTTGCAAAGCAACTTGGCATAGGTAATTAGCTTCAATTAACAGCCGGAACTCATATGGGCAAAGACTGCAGCTTTGGTTCCTTTTTGTAGGCGAACTTCAGAGGTCTAATCCCAAACCTTCTGATATCTTGCATCACATGTATTAATGTAGTTAATGTAGTTGTGTGTTAATGTAGTTTGGCAGTTTGTAGTTCCAATTTAGTTCTCAAAATACTGTTTTTCTACTTGATATTCTTACCTCACCTCATTTCTCATCAGGATCCCTTATGGCCTCCTTACACCAAACAACTTTGACAAGATTTGGGAAAGATGGTAGTCTTTTGAGTAAAGCCTGACTGGGGGGCATTAGTCAATCTTTCAAGAATCTTTCCCAAATCTTGTCAAAGTTGTTTGGTGTAAGGAGGCCATTAGGAGAAACAGGGTCGCTCTCAATAAAAGAAAAGCCATGACAAGAAATTGTCTCTCTGGGTAACCCTGTGCAATGAAAAGGATCTGTAGGAGCAGGATGAATTTACGGCATTTGTTTTTCCCCTCTTTAGGAGTCATACACATGTTTAAAGTAGAAATCTTGCCCTTAGATTTCAGTCTTAAATTCTTGTCTACTTGCCCTCCACCCAAAAGGTATCCATCTCACACCATTAAGCAAACTGAAGGTGATTGTGATGCTACAGGAAACCAGTAAAGCGAAGCAAAACTATACCTACATGTTTTTTTTTTTTTTTTTTTTAAATTGTAAAATGTCTTGTTTTTAAATTGTAGTTTTTTAAAACTATAATGACATGTATAAAATTAAAATTACATTGGCAAACAAGCAGAGAGGCTTTGGAATATTCTCTAGTCAGCTGACCTTTCCCAGGCGTGGTGGACAAGCAGTAACGTCACTGACTAACTATTGGGTTGACCTAGATTCAATTCCTGAACCCTCCACTGCTAGTCAGTCACTTTGGATAAAGTGCCTGCTAAGCAGCAGTCAACTTTAAATATGTGTTTGCATCAACACTAATAACTGACATTTGAAAGCGTTAGACTTCAAAAACTTGAGGAAAACAAACAATAGGAGCCTTGGGCCCCATCTATCCATCTTGACCATTTACCTCATTCATGGCAACAGTAGGGTATAGAAGACAATACCCCCTGGAAACCCAAGAAAGATATTGCAACCAAATTACTCCCAGTTCTTAAAGTTTATTGAATTCAAGGCTTAAAGTGTTGATCTTTGTGGCAGTCACTGCAGAACAAATACACCACCATCGAAGAGGTAAATTAGACATTTTAGAACAATGTTCAACTTCAGAGTGAAAATGCAAATTACAGACAATGTGGCTTACCCCCGTTTAGGTTTCCTGTCTAGTGTTGAGATGGACCCCCTTAATGCTAATTTCTCTTAGGATTTGAAGGCTGCTTTACGTGAGCTTTTGCTCAAGCATTTGCCTTTTTGGATGTTAGAAAGGGCTGTAAAATACCTAAAGGAACCTTGGTGTTCATTTTAGAGTCATTCTGTACTTTCCTTTGGTGAGAAGGAGCCCTTCTTTCAGGGGCAGGAGGAGGAACCCTCTCAAAGCCAACATCGGTCTAAGCATTGTGGCCATGCTCATAGGTGGAACTGAAATGGGTTATGGTACCAGGTGGAAGTTCACCAGCGAGGAACATTTGAAAGAACTGGTCATCGTGTTCCTCCCTGAGTGGCGACACATAACTGCTGGACTCAGGTCCACTGTTCTCAGAGACCTCTGGGAAAAGAGATGAGGAGGAGGGGGCGGAATCAGGTCTCCAGAATCATGGAAGTCGGAGTCCTCATGGCCATGTTCATAAATAGAAAACAGAGACAGGCAGAGACAGACAGAATTAAGAAATCCAAGATAAGTGATAAAGCATGGCTTGACATTGTCCAGTCATCCTAGCTCATCACGTTTAATTAACACCAATGCATGAGGAGTAGGAGCGACTATAACAAGCTGGGTGTAAATAATTCAGGATATGTGCTCAGTTCTCATTTTTTCCTCCAAAAAATCCATGGTTGGAAAAAGACGTGGAAAATAGCATCAGTCACACAAAGTGAACAGTTTTTTTTTTTACAATGAAGTAAAGTTCTTAGTTTTTGAATGGGGAAATATGGCTCTCTATTGGGTCCAGACTCAGTTGGCTGAGACTAGCTGTTGTAGTGATCTTAAAATGTCAGGGCAAACAATAAGTATTACTTCCACAAAGATCTACAATAAATACAGAGAGTAACATTTTACCTTTAACTGGGTCACCACAGACACACCAACTCAATGCAGAGGGTAGGAAAAGTCTAAAATAAAAGAACATTGTTAATGATCATTTTCAATTCACCTGCACAGAATGTAGACTCAGAAAAAGTCACTCGACCCTTGACCCCACTCCGACTGCCATTGTGACGTACAGGTAAACAGATCCTCTCTACCTAGAGACATGGCCAAGGGCTGCAAGTCTGATGAGAACTCGCTATCCAGCCAAATCCCAGTCAGTCTTATAAACATCAGCTGGGATGCTTAATAAGGGGCAGGTGATCACTGATCTGGAGTGCAGCAGGTACACACCGAATTCTTCTGAATCTATACTTGCATTATATTGCAAAATTGATTGAATGAATGACTTTTCCACGTTGTTTTAATATCAGGGAACAACACCTGTGGCCAAAGTGGAAGAATCAACATTGTGATCTAAATATAACAGTTACAACAGAATATTTAAACTAATTTGAGCTGTAAATAGAACAAGAAAAGTAGACTGATTTACTTGGAGTAAAACCTTTCAGAAACATTGATGGTTCTGGGATATATATTACAGAAACTAATTAGCCTAGCTATGGCCATAAACCAACCATAGACCACCTCAGCATGTTTAAGAGGAGGAATTATAATAGTGACGTTGTTGTGGCCCATTGAAGTTATTTGCTAATATTGAGCTATGCCTCAGAAGTGCTCTTACCATCTCCTTGGTCATGATGGAAAGTGTATACTCAGAAGACAAATGCTAATTGAATGTATTTCTTCTACTCTAAAATCAAGCTCAGTGATATTTATGAACAACAATTATTGGCTGGTATAATTCACTTAGCTTTTACAGTAACAGATATGCATTGATCACAGTCTAATCACTCTTTTAATTGACATCAGACTGAGACGCGCTGTGTGTGTGAGTGTATCTCTGTCAGGACTACTGAAGTAACCAAAGTGTTTTATTTTTCTGTGCAGTACAGTAATGCGGTAATGGTGTTTTACTGTCTTTTTAAGATAGCTATGGTGTGAATCAATAAGCCATCTGTCTCTTGGACATTGCCTGATGTCATTAGAGAGCCGTCTGGCCACTAACTCATGTCACAAATCATTTTAAAAAGAGGCCTCATTGATCTTTAATTAGCAACCTCAGTTAATCACCTTTATGATTCTCTTGCCAGCACATGGGAAGCTTTTTTTCCGGCCAGATAAGTGACCGAGTGAAGGAAACAACATACTGATCTTCTACTGTAACAAAACCAACCGTTTTTTTGTAATTTTTTTGTCACTTCTCAGTTTTTTTTCTTTTGTTTCAATCAATGTTTGACACTATCACACTTTAACCTTTTTTGGATTCATTTCTGAGGTGGATTTCTTTGCCCATCAGCTTTCGTTTTCTGTCCTCGTGATCCTTCCAGCATTTTCTATGAGTCCCTCTTTTTCCACATCCCCTTGGCCTTGAAGCACCCTAATGAGACTGGGGGCTGATCAAACAACAAAACAAGATCCCATTGGTCACAAAGAGGGCTAATTACTCCTGCTGCTGGTCTCAATTCCAGCCACCTGCCAAAACATATGGAAACATCATAAAAGACCTCTGTGTGTACGTGCACAAAGAGAGACGTACCATACAGACACTCTTTCGGTGACCCCGAGACGCGTAGGGGGTCTCCCGCTTTCTTCCCCAAACCTGCACTTGAGACACGAGGGGGTCGGCCACCAGACAGTGAAGAACCCTTCCCCACTTTGCCCATCACCCCCTAAGTCCATTTAGAGAGTTCTTGACCATGCTGCTTACTGCTTTTGGTTTCCCTTGGTCTGCTTAGGAACTGTTGTATATTTTTAATTACCGAATGTGAATGCTGCTATCAGGAGCTTCCTTGGTTTGTGTGCTTTTTAAAAGAACACTCTTTATTCTGCAAAAGTACGGTCCACCTCATTGTTCCATTCTGCGACATGGTTCCCATCTTGCACTAACAAATGAACCAGATGGTCAGCATCCACAGGGTAAAACAAAAGGTTCACAGAAAGGCCCAAATGGTGTTAGGTGAATATGGGTTTTCATGTACCCTGCCATGGGGGTCTGTCAAGCAGAGTCATTTGTGAAAATGAGCAGGAGTTTGTTGTAAACATGGCTCCTTATGTTCTCTCCTTGTGGACACACACATATCCAGGAACCTATATTCAGAAATATTGAGAATATTTCCAACTATCCATGATATGGTAGAGCAGTACATACTGTACAAACATGAACCATTCGCAATCAACAGCCATTTGATCAAGCAGGAAGACATGCTTATCTTGTAGGATTATGAACATCGTTTTGTATCATGGAAAGAAAAACTGCCCTTTCAGTCCTTCAAAGTAGAAATTAGTGTTCTGACAAATGCTGAACAATAGCACTTCTGTCTGCTACTGTTGAACTAAAACACAATCGCCTTTTGACTCATCCTTCACGTAGGTCTGTCTGCCTGCTACTATAGCGATGAATACGTTATCATTAAAGAACATCCCCCCCAAAAAAGGGGATCTGCATTTAACTAGCCTTGAAATTCCAGAGGGATGAGCTACACTAGCGTTTCTCTTTTCCCACCTCAGTCTTCTGCCGTTCACTGTCTGTGTGGACTAAATGTCAAGCTCCCCTCCACAGACACTGCAAACAGCACAATTGCCTTGTGATTAGCACCAAATAAAGGAATGCACACGGCTCTAAAAACAAAAACAACACAGGAGGCTACATGGCGCGAGGGATGAGTGATCACCAAGTCTGTAATTAAGCCAGTCTGCACTTGATGAAAGCTGGTTCAGCCGGCAGGCAACGGCTTCACAGCCTCCAACCACATTTGTTTTTTTTTTACTACATAATTACAGTCCAAATCAAATGAGAAGATTTAATATTTCTCAGTTGCGAACGCTGGGCCAAGTCAACAATTACGCTGACCCCCCTGAGGTAGTCTGGGAGAGGCGCGAACTGACGGAGACTGCCTTAATTCACCTGTGTTTGGTGTACTGGGGAGGTCCGATGTAGGAAGCCTAGAGGTGCAGCAGCTCGGTGAGTGCAGGCATAATTATTCAGGCGGTGGTTGTGGTGTTATTATAAAGGCTATGCCTTGGTATGCCTCCAATTCAATGCATCAGGCAGTATCTGCAGACCTGTATCAGCATGACCTGACTCATATTTCATCTATATAACCAAGGGTGTGCCAAGACAAAGCAGAATTAGGCTGAAGAGAGAGGGAACTGCATCTGATATCAATGGCAGACTCATTTATCAATAAAGAGCTCCACATGGTGACAGATTTATGAGATTTGTGTGTGAGAGGAATATTAGCATAAGTCAACATCTAAAGGGGGGAAACTGGTCCAAAATACCCAAGCAACATTCAAAAATAAGACTACCATCAAATGTCTTTGAAATGTAAATGCATCTTAAGTTAGATGGTCAACTGAACAATGTAGGGCTTTTTCGTGGGCAGCACTGCTCATCATTGCTCGTATGAAATATATGGTGTCTAATGCAAGATGACATGTTTCTCAGATAGTGAAGAGCGAGGAGTGAAAAAAAACGACTCTTGTCAGGAAGTGTGCATTTCCTGTGCTCTACTTATGGGCACCCGGCCCGCCACAGGCTGCCTTTGTTGCTGCGGGTCCGAGCTTTTCCCCCGGAGGCACGGCTCCTCAGAAGAGGCAGCTGTTGAGTGACCACGGTGCGACCGCACTCCTCCGCCGTCTCCTGACCGCTCTCTCTCTCTGAAATGGCTTCTCAGTCGCCTCCCTGCTTTTTTTCCCAGGGACTGAGGCTGGTGCAGATTTCCTCCGGTCGCGCTCATCCTCTCTCTCTCTCTTTCTCCCTTCACTCCTCCGCCCCTGTAGGGCCCTGGTACATTGACCACCAACGGTGGGTGGTGGCGTGGTGTGTGGAGGTACTTGATTGGGCACTGGTCAGATGAGACGAGAGATTACTGACTGGGCGTAGAGGCGGTGGTGGGGTCCACCGGGCACAGCCCCCTCCTGTGATCCCGGAGAGGCCTAGCTGCTATTTTTTTTGCTGCTGCCCCCATGAGGCGGCAGGGGCCTGAGCTGTAAGCCCTGCTGACACCCACTGTTTCACCAAGGAGCGTGGTTTTAGACAACCCATCATTTATGCTCGGCGTCCCTGTGTGTGTGTGTGTGTGTGTGTGTGTGTGTGTGTGTGTGCCGAGAGAGCGAGAGAAAGTGTGTGTGTGTGTGTGTGTGTGTGTGTGTGTGTGTGTGTGTGTGTGTGCGAGAGAGAGAGCGAGAGTGAAAGTGTGTGTGTATGTCTGTGTGTGTGTGTGTATGTGTGTGTGTGTGTGTGAGAGAGGAGAGAGAGAGAGAAAGAGAGAGAGAGTGTGGGATAGACCCATGCTGCTGGCAGGACAAAATGAGTGGCTATCTCACCACTGAAGATGGGACACACTTTTCCCATGCCACCCGATACAGGGACACAGTCATCCCACACACACACACACACACACACACACACACACACACACACACACACACACACATGCACATGCATCCCTCACACACATGCACACACACACACACACACACACACACACATGCATTCCATACACATACATGCATCCCTCACACACATGCATCCCTCACACACATGCGCACACACACACACACACACAAACACATACACATGCAAAAAAAGAGCAGGACCTACCATTACATGACTTAAAAGGAAGCCTCTAATGGCGTGTCACATGTGAACTGTGACACGAGCTTGTTTGAGAAAGTGGCCCAAACTGGCCTGTAACTCATCCCTGTGGTCCCTGGTAATGAGAGCCTGAATATTGTGTAACCTTGAGGGGGAACGACCAGTGCCTTGAAGAGGACGCTGGGAACCCCTTCTGTCTTTTAATCAGCTGTCAGAGCTATGCTCTGTCTGAGTTCCCAATAAGGATCACGATGCGTACCAGATGTCTCTGTCCGTGCAAAACCATAACCCTGCAATTGCGCCAAACATTTAAAGCATGCTAATTGTTTGTGCCACACTAATAAGATAGCAATTTAAACATGGATGAACTGAAAAGCGCGGGGGCCCTGTCCTCGGAGGGCTTGTTTGTCAGCCTGAAGTTGTGTCAAGTTACTGCTCCCTCCCCTGCATTTAGGGCTGAGAGTCCTTCTAAGCAGAAAACAGCATTCAGGCAGAGAGGGGGAACAGGGGTGGTGATTGGCTACCGATGAATGTAGGATGGAACTTTTCGTTGAGCAATTCTCCCCTCCGCACCCTCGCGCTCTCGCCCCCCCCCCCTGCCTCCCTGGCCTCCACCAAAGACATTGTTTCCTCTTGAAAAAGCCCACCTGCTACACAAAAGGGAAGTGGCGTTTCTTAGGGGGGACTGGGCACCACAAGAGGGTCAAGAGAGGGCAGCGGAGACACAGCACACACAGCGGAGAAGGAAGAGCAGGTGCATCCGAGGGGGAGAAAGGTCTCCTATTAGCCACATCTGATGGTCAAAGGGTCCAGCACAAAGTACGGTCTGATGGTGGAGTCTCCACAAGAGATGAGGGAGTAATTAGTTATGAATAGTATATGAAATGGCACTGCAATTACCTTTGACGTTGCTTGGCCCTCACAATCAAGTCATGTAGCAACAGACTTGAAAAGGATGTTTTTTAGTGAAGGGTTAGTATTCCTTAAAATGCTAAAATATAATTTTAATTTGTAGAAAATAGAATTTGTAGAAAACCACCTGACACATTCTGTTGCATTTTCACTGTTTTGTTTTTTTTATTTTTTTAATATCCCATTCAGGATAGATTTACCAAAATTGTAACAGATATAGTGACAAAAAACATTTGAATAGACTCACAATTTCATAATGGACTGCAAAATATAAAGGATTTTTTTTGCATTAATTTCATAAAATGCCACTGGAATTTTTAAAATTACAAATACATTGCGTATTTAACAGTGAACAAATTGTATATGTATATCCATTAACATTTAATCCCCTGCACCAACCAAAAAAGCTCCTATGGCATTCAGAAAAGTGATAGAAAACATTGGAGAAAATAATACTTTCTCATTTGAAACACATATACACAGGAGTTCCTTACCCTTGTACTTCAACACTGTACTGTAAACATATTGTAAGACGTGAGAGTGTCATTCATACTGTTTTTCCTATTTCAATCCAGTTTTTCTCCATTCACTGTTGGCAAATAAAATAAAAATAAAAAACTGATTTAAACCAAAGTATGTAGCATCATACTTTTAAAACTACACAAACACACCAAATTCATAAATATTTATCCTATAAATTACTGTCTTTCTATAATTTGACTGGCTACCAATGTGTTCCCTTTTCTGAATTTTTTGTTACCCGAAACAAGGAGCTTACATGGGGAGGGACTAAGTAGGTAAAATTGAATATCTGGACAAATCTGTAGTAGACCAACATTTCCCCCTCAGGCCCATCCAAGATGAACTGAAGAGGGTTGCAAACATGTTGAGGCTTGACAGCACCGGGCACTTGAAGAGAAAACATAATCCTGACTGGAGCCCTTTCACTCTAAGATATCTCACTTTTTAAAATTCAAATTCTCATCGATATTAAGTTCCCTTTTGTTGTTTTCTATGTGCTAATGTTGTGTGGTGAACAGAAATCAGGCTGATTGTTGCAGTAATATATAAAATATAATATATATATATATTTTGTTTTCTCTCCCGTGCCCTCTTGTCATCCGCGTCTTTGAGAGATGAATGTGCTGCGTTTTATTTTTGTTAGTGTACAATTCCAGTTCAGATATGAATTGAATGTATGTGTGTGTGTGAGGGCAGGGGCTATGTGTGCTAAAATTAAACCACGTAAAACATAAGCGACGCCAATGGGAACAACACGGCGCTGAAATCGGCCGTGGAGAGAGCGAGAGTGATTGGTGGAGTGAATAGGCCCTCGCTCTGTGCGCTGCGTTCCGCACTCTCAGATGTATGAAGCTGATTTGATGAGCACTGAAAGGCTGCAGGTGGATGGGGAGGCTCAGAGCCACTGGGAGTTGTGTGTGTGTGTGTGTGTGTGTGTGTGAAAGAGAGAGAGAGGGAGAGAGTGTGTGTGACATGAAGAGAGACAGAGAAGGGAGGAAGAGAGAGAGTGAGGCGTTAATGAGAAAATCATTTTCGTTCCCGGGGTCCATGGTGGATGAAGCACTCGTCCGGGACATGCATTGCACACACACACACACACACACACAGACCGGGGGGTGGAGGGGGTGGGCTCAGAAGATGGGAGCACAGTGTAACATTTCAAGTGTGAAGTGTAACCAATCAGGCTGTGTCTCTGGACGGCTAGTGCACGGCATGGCGTCTGGAAACACGGCACAGTTTGAGTGCGAGTGAGCAAGAGAACGAGCAGGCGGATGAGGTGGCGGCAGTGCTTTGCTGGGAAAAGCCCGGACAGCCAGAGGGATGTCTGCGAGATCAGTGTTAATGTCTAACAGATTTTGGAATGTAACACATTGGCTGTGGCAAGCGCTACGCTTCCACAGTGCTAAAAAGCACGCCCGAGTCTGCTCGGATGAGGGAGAATCAAGTAAACAAACAAACAACGATAAGAGGGATGACAAGATGCCAACGTAAACATTTTGATAATCTTAAAATTGCATTGCGAGGATCTGGACAACTACATCCAAATCTCCCTGTAACTTCTCCCCCCAAGTAAACTTATCACTGATTTTTTTTCTTCACACAAATGAGCTCTTCTTGGTATTCAAGAGGTTCTAGCGATATTCAGAGATCATCCACTGCATTTGCCCATGTTTGTGTGTATGATGATTGGGTTAGAAGGGTCATTGATTTTTTTCCTTTTCAATCACAGGGCAGTCTAACTTTTAGCTGCCTTAAATGCTCAGGGATTTTTTCAATTTTCATTTTTAAAATGTATATTTATTGTCAAGCTGACATATTCAGTGCTTTCACCTAATGAAATAACAATAATACAAATAATGATAAAGGGATTGTTGTAAGCTTATATCCTTGTGTATAAAAAAATGCGTATCTTGGATTGTTTTTAGAAGTTGATCTCTTCATGGGAAATTATTCTACTGGGTACATAACCACTTCCCTAAAAAAAACAAGCAAACAAAACAACTGGTGAATTTAAAACGTGGCACTATGCCAGCATCTCAGTATATGTCTTAACATTGTAGCCTGGGTTTTTTGTTTTTTTCAAAGTCCAGCATATTTCAAAACTATCTCTTTGAGAAAGTATCAATATGCCTTGATAATGTACCTGCACATGCCTTGATTCAATACAAACCCAATAAATACAGATATTATTGCACAGTAGAAAGGCTCCATGGATTCCTACACAACTAAAATCCTTTGCTGTTGGGAGATGCCAAACAGGGCTTTTTGTCTTTTTCCTCTTTCACTCTTGTTTTGAAGACTTTAAAACAGGACACTTCCAGTTCCTCTTTTTTTCTCAGGTGGCATTTTTTTTCTGTAACAAGAAACAAATTAAACAAACAAACAAACAAACAAACAAAAAAAAAGAAAAGGTCATTCCACAAGTCTCACGTCAGGAAAGAGCAAAAAACAAAAACAAACAAAAAGATCATCCATTAAGCCTCATGACAAAGTCTGGTGAAGGAACATAGAGTGGTGTCTATTCGGGTGGAGGGGTGTATCGCCACCTCTACACCCGATCGGCCTGCTCTAGTTTGACCTCGTTGGCCATCAAGTGTTCGCCGTGCCACTTCTTCATGTGCTTCTCCAGGGTGCTGTAGACGCTGAAGGGCATGTGGCAGATGTCACAGCGGTAGACCTCCTTGCCGAACTGGCCGTGCGTCTTCATGTGGCGCGTGAGCTTGCTGCTCTGGGCGCAGGCGTAGCTGCACAGGTCACACTTGTACGGCCGCTCGCCGGTGTGACTGCGCCGGTGCACCGTCAGGTTGCTGCAGTTCTTGAACACCTTGCCGCAGAACTCGCACGTGTCGTTGCGCCGGTCCTTGGAACTGGGCGGCCGCCCGGGGCCCGGGCCGCGGTGCAGGTGCGGCGTGCTGCTGCCGCTACCGCAGCCGCTGCCGCGGCCCGAGAGAGCCGCGTCTAGGTTGCCGCCGCGAAGGCGGCGCGTGGGAAGCGGGTTGCCCGCCCGAGGACGAAAGTGCTCGGATCGGGTGGCGAAGGGCGACTGGCTGGCCGGGCGGCCTCTCCAGGAAGTGCTCACCGCGGATGAAGTGGCGCGAGGCGGCGTAGCCGGCCAGCAGCTGCGAGTAGACGTTCTCCGAGGAGATGAGCGGCAAGGGCGGCAGCTCCAGGTCTTTTTCCACCTTGATGCGCTTGGACGCCTGGAGGCCCGGGCTGGAGATGGGAGTCGGCTTGCGGCGGAACAGCATGCCAGGGAGAGAGTCCTCCGAGCCGCAGTTGCGCCCGTTGACGATGGGGTCCTGCTCTGCCTGGTGTCTCCTCTCCCTCGCGGCTGGGTCCTCCTCTTCCTCCTCCTCCTCCTCCTCTTCCTCGGAGGTCCGGTCTCGGGGAGGCTGCCCATGTAGAGGCATCCTCAGCTGATTGTCAAGGTTGATATTGTTGTAGGGGCCGTGCACCATCCTTCCCCATTGTCATGGGGTAGAGCCATGCCAGGCTTACGTGCGGTGGCCCGTTCTCCCTGTTGCGGTTGTTGAACTCCGACTCCATGCTAAGGTTGGAGTTGGGTCGGCCTCCGTTCTGCTGCGGCTCCTCCTCCTCTTCCTCCTCCTCCTCCTCCTCCTCTTCCTCCTCCTCATCCTCCTCGTTCTCCTGGCCGGTGCTGCCCCTCCCCCACGTCGGCGTTGTCCCGCCCCCTGTGCTGTTGCTCAGACGCCGTTCTGCCACTGGGTTCGAGAGCTGCTCACGGAGCCCGCCTTGTGCATGTGGGTCTTCATGTGGCGCTTGAGCTTGCTGGCTTGCGAGCAGGCGTGGTCGCACAGGTGGCACTTGTACGGGCGCTCGCCCGTGTGGCTCCGGCGGTGCACGATCAGGTTGCTCTGGAACTTGAAGGTCTTGCCGCAGAACTCGCACGACTTGGACTTGCCGCTCATGCCCAGGGGCGACGAGGCGCCACTGCCCCGGATCTGCTGCTGCTGCTGCTGCTGCTGCTGCTGCTGCTGCTGCTGTTGCTGTTGCTGGGCAGCCAGCAGGAGGCTGTGCGGAGGCGGCCCGCTCAGGAAGGAGCCTGGCGGCTTGCTGGCGCCACCGCCGTGCTGGAAGAGCGTGGGGCTAAGCAGCCGGTGCATGGGCGGCACGCGGTTGGGGGAGACTGGTGGGAGGCCCCTCCGTTCGCCGCCCCGCTGCTGTTGCCGGGCGAGCTCAGCGAGTCCATGGTCCATGGTGGGCGGCTCCATCGGGTATTACGCCAGGCGATGACGCTCAGCTCAAAGCGCTGGGGTGCTGCGACAGCATGCCCATCTCCTCGGGGCCCAGGCGCTCCAGCGGGTGCGGGTGGTGGTGCGGGTGGTGGTGCGGGTGGTGGTGGGGGTGGTGGCGCGGCGGTGGCGGCGGGCTCACGAAGGGTGGCGTGGACGGCAGCCGCGTGTCCATGTAGCCCGGCGGAGGAGGCGGCGGCGGCAGCGGAGGCGGGGGCTCGCGGAGGAGCGGAGCGGCCATGCGCAGCAGGTGGATGGGGTTGCTGGCGTCGCCCAGGAAGCTGGCCAGGGGCGAGCGGGGCAGCGAGTCGGCGCCCAGTGGCGGCGGCAGCGCCATGCGTGGCGTCAGCGAGCCGCCGGTCAGGTGTGTGTCCAGGTAGATTCGGATGCCGTGCGTGTTCTGGGCGTGCTGGAGCAGGAACCAGGCGCTGGTGAAGGTCTGCTTGCATGTGGTGCAGATGTAAGTGGTGGGCTCATCTTTACCTGTGGAACACAGAGGAACACACACACATACACACACACATGAATCCATGAATAAATATTAACCCAAAATGCTAGCAGTCTGTCTACCCTTATCCTACCCTGCATGTGGTTAGGATAAGACACAACCGCATCCATTCCACAGTATCATTTCAAAGTGAGTGTTCCACTTGATCCCCAGTCATCCATGCTCTTGTGAGGCTATGTAAATTCCCTGTGATGAGGCTCACAGATCATTGCCCTTTCAGTGAACAAAACGAAAAAGACAAGAAAGAAAAGAGCAGTGCAAGATGCCTTCACAGTGACAGCCGTGGCTTGGCGACAGCCAGCCATTTTGACGTGGCAGCTTAGAAAATGGAGCGTAGATCACTCCCAGAGACACGAGAGCTCACCGGCGTTCTCTCTGGGTTAGTGGGCGTCAGTGCGCCACACAGATCTCCTTCGTGCCCCTGGCAGGGGGAAGGCGAGAGGTGGGGAGGAGAGGAGAGGATGTGGGAGAAGAGAGGAGCAAAATGGAAGACGGGTGGTGGTTGGTGCTGGTGGTGGTGGTGGGTGGGATGGGGATTGCTACGTGACTTCCCCAGAAACGGGCTCACGTGGGAGGTTATAGAGTGGTTAGCCTCCCAGAGGGCTCGGTGCCTGATGCAGATGGCAGGTACAGCCCCAAGGCGAGAACACATTATGCTAATGCTAATGTCAGACGAGCTTTAATATACAGCTCCGCTCCCCACTCGCCGCACTATTGCCTATTTCCATATGGAGATACAGTAAGTAGTAGAAGGAGGAGAAGATGGAGAGAGAGAGAGAGAGAGAGAGAGAGAGAGACTACTGAAGGAGAGTGAGATGCTGCGATGATATGAACCTCTTTAAAACACAACAAACGTCTTACCACCCACATACAGACATTTATACCACAAACACATACATATTCATACACTGCACCAGTACTCCTCAGCATATGGATAGAAATGTGAAAGAGAGAGTGAAACCAAAAGGAACACAGAAAAAGACAAAAGAAAAACAGAATACTTTGTGTTGTTTAGGACTGGTGCAACTCTGGAAACTTCTGGTCATTTGCCGTTACGAATTACCAGCCCCTTCTCACTGTCATTTACAAAGTGAATTACTATTAGGCCTATTAATTATTGGTCTGGTTGGGTCACCTTGTGTAATTTGAGGTAAACATGTTATCATACAGTATGTATCAATTCCTGATGTGAAGGCAAGAAACAAGAATAGGCTTCTATCAGTCAATGCACCAATGCTGCCTGCGGCTCATAAAATGTAGATTTGGCCATTTGATTTGCTTTAGGTTAAAGGGTCCCTTGCGTTGGTCTTCCACATTGGTCTCTACACGCTGATTATGCGTTTGAGTGTGTGTGTGTGTGTGTGTGTGTTTATTTGTAGGTTTAGAAGTGCACGCCCATGTGCCTCTAGCAGCATTTCCTGATCAAGGAGATAAGGAGAAAGAAACATTTTGTAAAATGGTGACTCCTTTTTCAGTGGAACACATCTCCTCTGTAAGGCTACAGATGAAGAAAAAGTATGTGTGCAGATTTGTGTGTGTACATATTAGCATGTACAGTATATGAGTGTGTTTTATGTGTATGTGTGCATGTGTGTTTGAGTGTGCCATGCCAGATATCAGTGTGGGTATGAGTGTATTTATGTGTGCATGCATGTGTGTGTATGTGTATGTGCATGTGCATGTGCATGTGCATGTGCGAGTGAGTGCATGCGGTGTGTGTGTGTGTTTGTGTTTTTGTGTTTGTGTGTTTTTGTGTGTGTGTGTGTGTGTGTGTGTGTGTGTGTGTGTCTTTGTGTCTCTGATGTGCTTGCAGAGGCTGCAGGAGGCGGGAGGTTTCTGTGCGTTAATGAGCAGCTCCTTTGCGGATATTGTCTTGTTTTTTGTGTGGGCTGTGGCCGGGGAGCCTTGTGTTTTCAGGAGGGAGTGGGGGTGCGTTTGTGTGTGTGTGTGAGGTTGAAGGGGGGGGGCTGGCAATAACTAGGGTTTATCTGGCATGCGAGACCTCCCTGCCCCATCCCCAGAGACAACAGAGAGCGAGAGAAAAAGAAAGAGAGAGAGGAAGGGGGGTAGAATGGGATGGGCTAGAGATGTGGGGAGGGAGTGAGAGAGTTGGGGGAGAGCAAGAGAGAGTGATAGAGAGAGAGAGAGGAGGGAGGAAAAGAGGGAGGGGAGAGGCGGCCCCGTGGAGGATGGACAAGATCCTGCCTGTGTTTGGCTTGGTTCCACGCCGACTTCACATGGACGCCTGGCAGCAGGACAGAGCTTGGACAGCAGACAGGGGAGAAGAAAGGGAAACAGACAGACAGAGAGAAAGAGAGAGAAAGAAAGATAGAGTAATAGGGGAGACACAGAAGAGGAGGAGGCAGGGCGAGTGTGAATGTGGGGAGGAGAAGTCGTAAAGAGAGGGTTGGGGGGAAGGAGGGGGTTTACATACCAAAACACACACAGTCTGTTCATTTCCCATTTAGGGAACTACATTTGGCCCAACACCGAAGTGTGCTCTGATCAGAGAGGGAGAGAGAGAGAGCACGTCATTTGTGTCCAGCCCAGGCCTCCAGAGACGTAACCACGTCTAAATGAGCCACAACGATGGCGGCCATTGACAGAATGACTAAACAAGCTGCTTAACGGCAATGCCATCAGAGATGTTTGCCAATGATTTTTTGTATGAAAGAGAGAGAGAGAGAGAGAGTGTGTGTGTGTGTGTGTGTGTGTGTGTGTGTCTGTGTCTGTGTCTGTGTGCCTGTGTATGTACATGCATGCATGCGAGTTAAATGGGTGTGTGCATAACCTCAGGCAATTCTGTGTCTTATCACATCTTACAAAAAAGGGACCATATGCTACTCCCGAGGCGTGTCAGCTAATAGACTGACAGGGTAATGACGGCCAAAGTCCAATTTCATCAACTTTCCAATGTGAGAGAAAAGGGGGGATGAGAGAGAGACAGAGTGAAGTAAAAAAGGAAGGAGAAAAAGAGAAAGAGGGGAGGAGAGAGGAGGGGTGCAAATGATCATGAATAAGAGAGTGCATGCTAATAATCCATCAGGGAGACGTGGAAGGATGGCTGGTGTGATGACACGTCGGTGTGAAATCACCCATCAAGCCCTTCAGAAAACACACAAAACGCCTCATCTAATCTCCCCGTCTTGTTGGCCAGCAATGCACCACGCCAAGCCACGCCACGCCACGCCACACCTCACAGGACCGTGAGAGACCTAGGAGGCCCGTGTCACAGCACGACGGCCGCGTACGGTCAATGAAAGCACTCGTTAAGGAATCATCTCAGCTCTCTCTGTGATTCAATTTGCAGTAATTACCGGCAGTCCACACTCATGAAAAAATGCCCGCTGCTGCAGGGGGCTGCACAGGTCAACTAGCAGATAGCGTCGAGCACTTTTTCTTCCTCTCTCTTTTTTTCCTCTCCTCTATGCATTCATCAGCGAAGCCTAATGGCCTAATTTTATTCCTCATCTTCGCACCATAACCATCCCTAACCCCACTCCCCCCTCCTATTGCACTTCAATAAATATGGCGCAGATTACAGGTTAAGTAGCAAAATTGAGCCGTGCCGGCATTGGTATTACATGGCACTGTGATTGGCAGCACTAGCGGCTAGCGCTAATAATGATTGTGTGTGTGTGGGGGTGGGGTAAAACGAGATGCCGGGGAAGGGATAGGAGGTCTGACAGGAGTGTGATTAATGGTGCGTAGCACGGAGGTGGTCCGACGCTAAAGTTCTCCGCCCTCTTGGGTTTTAGTATTACAAAAACGCGCGGCCAATTAGCAAATCTACGGGGAGATTCTCCACTACTACTACTTATTTTAGAACACCCCCCTCCCACACACACACCTAACACCCACAAATCCAGCCCAAAACCCCCACTCCCCAACTCCGAGTTTAGCTCTCGTTTAAGATTTCAGTGATTTTCTCGAGCACTAATTAATTCGCCTTTAAGAGCATGGGTGAAGTGGTGTAGGAGAGGCAGACGGTGGTATTTAATTATCTCATGTGAAACGCCAAGAGGGAGAGATAGGGGTGGGGGCGAAACAAAGGTGGGGGAGCGGAGAGGGGTTGGGGGCGACTTCACAGGCTCCCACGTTCCATAACGGGACGCATGTACGCACAGGCGTGTAAGGCATGTGTGTGTTTGTGTGTGTGGGGGGTGTTGTTCAGGTTGGATTTTGGGACACTAAGTAAGACTACAGAAAAGCTACAGGGGACAAGACAGGAGCTGTGTGTCACTGGTGCCCACCACCAGCCAAGGACAGGCTTCAGCTGCCAGAGCAGCACGTGCGTTTGTTTGTGTACAGGACAGAAAGTGTGTGTGTACGGGTGTATGTGTGTGCGTGTGTGTGTGTGTGTGTGTGTGTGTACTGGGGAGTGTGTGTGTGTGTGTGTAATGGAGGGGTGCCACAATGCACAAGCTGCACATTCCAAAGACTAAATGCCAGGCTGAGGCCATTTACATAGAGAACAAAGGCAGAAGGGCGACGAAGCCACCGGGACTACTCCCCCCTCCCTCACCCATGCACCCCCATCACGAGACACACACACACACACACACACACACACACACACACACACACACACACATACCTCCCTCTGTTGCCCCCCCCCCCCCCCCCCAACCCTCTCTCTCTCTCTCTCTGCACCTGTCATGGGCCTGCCTGACACCTTACGCGGAGGCGGCGGCGCTAACGCCTGGCCTCATTAGCATGGCTGTGATCTGGGTGCCCCTGGGGGCCCGGGGGCCTCGCCCCGCATCACTGATGTCTTGTTTGTGATGATCTTGGCTAATCAGGGGCCAGGTTCCCATGCAAATCAGCAAGCTGGGAAGGGGGGGGGGGGGGAAATGGAGAGGAGTAGGGGGCACTGACATGGTGCTGTCACTGCCGCAGTGGGCTGGGACCTTGGTGGTGTTGCAGGCAGAGGGGAGAGGAGATGCCACCCCACCACCATCTTCCCATAAAGATGGGGCTGACATAGAGAGAGACCCTAGAGGACCCAGTGTGCAAAATACAAACAGACTTTTGTTGGTGTGCAGTTCCCGCCCTCATAATAAGACACCCACCACACCCATAGAAACACACAGACATTCTCACTCAGGCTTTGGAAAACACAAACACACACACACACACACACACACACACACATACAGACAAACAAAAATACACACACACAAACAGCATTGCTCCCTCATGCAGTCACTCTTCTAACACGCCACTATACCTGGAATCATTTCACGCAGACAAAAAAAAAAACTGGACAGACACCGCGGCCAGGCACTGGCCACATGCGTGAATTCTGTGAATGGCACCCCCCCCCCCCCTTCTCGCAAGCAAGCGAGCGAGCAAGATCAACATGTGTGAGAAAATGTGAATGAAGCCGCTGCCAAGCTGCGCTTTTTACTACAGGCCTGTTGAATGGATCCCAACAGCTTTATAAGACAGGCCAAGTGGGCAAATGGAAAGTGTGTCGGGGCCAGATAAGCTGCGCCGGAGCCTGAATGGCTCTCTCACAGCATGGGCATGGAGTTCTAACAGGAGGGGTGTGTGGTGGTGGTGGTGGTGGTGGTGGGGGTGAGAGGGGCCAAACGTGATAATTAAGTGAGGAGAGATGGATGGGGGATAGCGTTTGCATAGCTCATTGTTTACGTCTGCTTAGGTCTGCCTGGCTGTGTGTGTGTGTGTGTGTGTGTGTGTATGTGTGTTTTCTCAAACTTTTTTTTGTTTCTTCTCCTCATTTTTGAAGTGCTATTTAAGACCATATGGTAGTGATGGCTGATAACGGAAAAGTGAACATCGCTCGAGTGTGTATCCGCACTGAGATGGAGTGACAGTGGAAAAGAGTGTGTCAGAGAGCAGCGATGGTGAGGAGGGTAGAGAGAGTACACACACACACACACACACACACACACGCTCACTCAGTTTCTCACACTCACTCACACACTCTCTCCCTCACATACACACACTCACACACACTCTCACAAAGGCAGCACACAGACACACACAGAGGCACAGTGTGACTGGCTCCAGTGTAACTCAAACCAGGCCTCAGCAGTAACCACTCCAATCTGTCTGTATCTGCGGGGAGGCCGAGGGGTGGTGGGGTGGGGGTGGTGGTGGGGTGGGGGTAGGGTGGGTGGTGGTGGGGTGGTGATGAGTGACGTGACAGACATGCTCTTTAAAGAGACAGCTCAGTCCCTCAGCACACAAAACACCACACACACACACACACACACACACAAAGAAAACACACATCCATACGCACATAGACCACAAGTGTAGACCATACAAACACATATTCACATCAAACATACCATAAACTCACAAGCCACATATAAACAAATATGACATGCATATCCTTCCACACAGAAACACAAGCATACGCATATACACTGGCAACACACAAGCCTCATGAAAAAAAAATAACATCCATGATACGCAAAGACAAAGTGTGCCAAGAGTTTTGTTGTTGTGTTCGCATGAGCCTGCAAAGAGCCCTTGTCCCGCTACGCATGCAGACGTGAAACTGAGCCTGTGGCACCTGCTCACCTGTGTGGGAAAGCTCACAGACACACCTCCATAACCCCCATCTCTACCGCCCGCCCGCAACGTGCCGCTCACAGGAAGACGTTAGGCAATGGGGGAGTAGCAGCGCTATAACTTAAATATTATCATTGTGGGAGACAGCGAGAGATAGAGAGATACAGACAGACAGACAGACAGACAGACAGACAGACAGACAGACACTGTGGCCTGCTCGCCGTGGGCCAAAGGAAAGGAGGGGGGGGGGGCTTTAGACATCCTATGGCATCTTCTGGTGGGAACAAACAGTGAAAAATAACTGGAAAGACTTCTCTGTCAGTAAGAGCTATGACTCTTGGCTGCTTTACACTTGAAATAAAAAATGAAAAGATCCAGTACTGGAGAGGTGGGGGGAGTGGAGTGGGGAAGGGTAGAGGGAGTGCATTAGCTAAGCTTTTTGTGGCATTTTGGTGCGTCTGAATCATGGGTCCCGGCTCTACGCTTGTGTGTATGTGTGTGTGTGTGTGTGTGTGTGTGTGTGTGTGTGTGTGTGTGTGGCGCGTGCTAAGATCTCGGTTCGCTGGAACGGCACTCTTGCGGCGCTCAGTGGAGTTTGATCGATGACGCTCGTGCTTGCGGCTGAAGGAGGACGCAGACAGCAGAGCATCAGGGAGAGAGAGAGAAAGAGAGAGCGAAGGAGGGAAAGAGGAGAAGCAGAGTTCAAATTTGAAATGTGAGGGCTTCATTTGTCGGTGTCACTTCCATTATCTCTCCCCAACCACCCGCTTCAGAAGAAAAAAGAGGAGCACAGAGGAGAAGAGAGGAGAAGAGAAGAGAGAAGAGAGGAAAAGAGAAGAGAAGAGAGGAGAAGAGAAGAGAAGAGAAGAGAAGAGAAGAGAAGAGAAGAGAAGAGAAGAGAAAAAGAGAGAGACGAAAGTGAAGCTCCTGGAAGAGACTACGTGAGAGGCGATCATGACCGAGCGCCAGCCCTTCAGTGTTTCAGCTCCTGCTGAGGTGGCGCGGAGTAAGCCATGTCCCTGCCACTGGCATGCCACAGCCTTTTGCCATTACTGAATTAGGCCCATGGGCCCAACCTCCTCATGCTGCTGGGAGGCTTCCCTGCATTCCTAACAGGAGGAAGCCAGTGTGTCCTCGTCTGGGGTTGGTGATTTGAGGGATGGGGGTGGAGGATATGTGTGTGTGTGTGTGTGTGTGTGTGTGGGGGGTGATGGAGGGAGAAGTTTTAGGGAGAGGTGGTGGACTGAGAACAATCCCGTATGTGAAATAATTGCGGCGGCATTTTTTGGGATAACGTGCACCATAATAGTCCCCAGCTGGACCTGGCATTCAGATCCTACTGCAGAGCAGAGAGAGAGAGAGAGAGAAAGGGCCCCGACTGTAAAAAAAATATCCAAGGCCCTTCGGCGCGCCTTCCAAAACAATCAGGGCACTATAAAAAATACCAACCCTCAGATGCCGCCGGTCCTTATACGAGCGCAGGAGAGGGGTGACACATGCCAGGCACGTTACCGCTATACCCCCTCGCCTGGCACTGGTGCCGTGCTCTGACACGGCACTTGCAAACCCCCTGGTTGTGAAGACAGGCTGGCCCCCATAGGGCTGGGTTGGGAGGGCTGGAAGGTTGGTTCAGTAGGAGAGTTATGGCTGAGTGGTCTGGCACCTTATGCCTGCTATGCAGTGGCCAAATCCTTGAGCCCCGTCCTCAGTGCAGTTTAGAGAGATTGAGATAAGAGGCCACTAAAAGGCCCTGGATATTCCAACTCACTGTGTCCTTAGAGAACTGGAGTGCTCAGGAGAGAGAGAGAGAGGGAGAGAGAGAGAGAGAGAGAGAGAGAGAGAGGAGAGAGGAATAAGAAATAGTGACAAACTGAGAGTGCAGGCTGGGTAAACCAAAGAAGAACACTACGGGCCAAGCGATTGAGTGTGTGTGTGTGTGTGTGTGTATCATTAAGAACCAAAAGAAAATACCATCAGGACAGAATAAGGCTTGCGGCATTTCCTGGAATGGGCACAACCAACGCTGTCCCCGAGAGATGCTGGGACAGGTGTGTCGCTCAACGGAGGAGCCAACTTAAATAACAGGTTTCATCAGACTCACCCACCCGCACACTGCCACCCGCACACCCCTACCCAACCCTAAGTATTCGAATCCCTTGAACAGCTAAAAATATTATATTTTAAGTTCCACACAGTCAGGCTTTAGGCAAGGACACATTACTACAATTTCCATATCAGCTGATACAAATGACATTATCACTGCCTTGGACCATAAAAAAATCATGCACTTTTTATTGATTTATCCAAGGCATTTGATACTGTTGATCATGGTCACTTATTGCAAAGGCTGTGTACTTTGGGCTTTAGTGACTATTGTGTTGGCCTGGTTTTCTGATTATTTAACTGGGAGAGCACACTGTCTCCATAGAGAATTGTCACTCTGTATCTCTAACAGTAAAGACTGGTGTCCCACAAAGGTCAATCTTAGGTCCTATTTTGTTTTCTCTTCATATAAATAATATAGGTATAGGTTTAGACCCGGCAAAGGTACACTTTTATGCTGATGATACAATCCTTTATGCTACTGCTTTTTCAATGCAAGACGCAATGGATACCCTACAGACTGCATTTAATTCACTACAGATGTGTGGTCAAGTTAAAACTGGTACTAAATGCCAAGAAAACTAAATATATGACTTTCACACGGACACGGGCACGGACACACTCTGACCGCACAATACTGTCACTAGGTGGCACTCATATAGAGAGGGTAACCTCCTATAAATACATTGGCATCTGTCTTGCTGACAAGTTATCCTTTCAAGACCATATAGATAATCTTTCAAAAATTGAGACCCAAGTTAGGTTTTTATTTCCATTTAAATAGTTGCTTTCCTTTTACTGCAAGTTTGCCTTGCCGTTTGTAACAGGTCCACCGAACACATCACTGTATATTGTATGAAAAGGTTCAATGGACTTCAGTGCATTTAAAAAGATTTCACATTCATTAATTCATCTTTTTAGCAAAGGCCTTAATGGGCAAACGTCCCTGTTATATTTGCAGCCTTCTGTCATTTCGCCCTACTACATACAGCACCCGTTCTTCAAACAAGCTCCTCCTACAGTCTTCAACATCAGGAACAAAACTGGGGAAATCTGCCTTTTCAACCTTTGCACCACATGCCTGGAATGAGCTTCAACACACGCTCAACTTGGACTCCTTACCCTCCTTAAATGTTTTTAAAAGTACTTTAAAGTTAGCTTACACTGAACAGTGTCACTGCTTATAGTGTTCTATTTTATTTGAATTATTCTTTAAGCTCCCTAGCCTTTGCTGTCTCTGTGTCTTCCGTGTTAGTGTGTTATTGGTGTCTTTGGACTGTGTCCATGTCCCATGTTTTCCATTCACTGTCTTTCTAAATGAAATCATTGCTGCTGTCTTGACCAGGACTCCCTGGCAGTGGAGACACTGTGTCTCAATGGGACCTTCCTGGCAAAATAAAGGTTAAATAAATAAAAAAACTCACCCTCACCATCTCCCTCCCTACCCCCGCCCTACACTGAAATGAGGTGTACAGTGCAGTTTAGCCCTCGGCCATCCTCATGTGGTATTTTTTTTCCACCTCTCCTTTTTTTCTCTTTGCCCTTTGCAGGGTAAACAAGGGGAAAAAAGAGAGAGAGAGAGAGAGAGAGAGAGAGATGGCTCTCCCTTGGCTGTTATCACAATGATGCATTTTCTCCTCCTGGCACGGTTCCTGCATAGCTTATGGTTAAGACGGCTTTCATCTATCCAGCGCCTTCAGCAAACATACCAGCAGGCCATCCCAGCCTCACGACAGGCTCAAACAAGCTCTCCTGGCATGAATAAAAGTGATAAGATCTGGGCTTTATTTCATTTTGGGTCCACGCACGAGGGGAAAGGCAGAGGGGTAGGGCTTTTTTTTTCTTCCTCGTGCTGAATTATCGCCCATGCCTGTAACCCTCCTCCAGTTTAAATCTTCAGGGCTCTAATGTCATCGGCCATTATCAACATGACAGTGCAAGCCCTCTTCTTCTGCCATGCTGGGTTTTTTTTGGCATTAATGTGCTTTTCCAGCTGGGGGTCTTAGGTACATGCACAAACAACTGTCACGGGCAGTAAACCTATCTGAGCTGTTAAGAGGACCGGTGCCCATTAGCTTCTACATGACAGGCATGACCAGGTAAGCACCCGCTGATCAAAAACCGTAATGGGGCTGAAGTGTCGGTGTTGTGTTTCTAAAAAAAAAACATTTATACACTGCCCTCTTTTGATGCCCTGTGTGATATCTGTCAAATAAAAATGTGTAAATGAAAGCTGTGGCAAAGAGTGAATGCTCTGATGTTTGTGTGCATCAATATCTTTGTGCAGTTAAGGGAGGCGACAGTAAAAGTGCAAATGAAAGTCCCACAGTCAAAGACCTCCCCGTTTTTTCTTCTTCTACTTTTAACACAAGCCACCCAGAACATTACCGTCACCACTGACAAAATGAGAAAACCAGCTAGAGACCATGGTAACCTGGTTCCCTTGTTGTGTGACATAATACCATGGCCACTAAATGTTAAGTGAAGCCTTTGTTTAAAAAAAAAAACCCTATGTATGTAAGATCTGGCGTAGGCAGTGCAAAATCACAAGTTCTGCTTTGTTTTCTTAGGCCTGCTGTTTTGTCTGTAGAGAGAAAGAGAGAGAGAGAGAGAGAGAGAGAGAGAGAGAGAGAGAGAGAGAGAGAGAGAGAGATGATAATTGCAGAGGAGCTGTAACTCTGGTTCTGTCGGGCCTAGCTGCAAGTCTTGTGCTAATACCCAGCATAAAGAGCATGTCCACGAAAAGAAAGGCCAGCCAAATCTCAGTGTTGCAGGACAGGTTTTAGAGTGCCGTAATCCGGCATGGTCTATCAGTAGCGGCCTCCAGTACCGTGAACTGAGCCTTTTCACCGG